>NW_015386737.1:99756-113522 GCF_001527695.2 Protobothrops mucrosquamatus | reverse complement strand
AAGATGTGCTATGTCCTAAAATTGTGCAATTCCAAAGCTGTGATCCACCAAGTAGTGTGGATACTTTTTGAATAGCTATCCTTTACAACATACATACTCATATATACTTCATATTCCAGGAATTAAATGGCATGAAAAATCTACTGGTAATGATGCAGTTTTGTTGAGCTAAAACACAGATTTCACATTAAATATGAAGCACAGTGCAATTTTTAGCCATAGTCACTTAAATCCATTGCCTTCAGTGAGGCTACCTCATTGAAGGTGTCTTAAAGACTTTCAGCAATGGTTGGATTGTGCATCTTTTCATATTCCTTTGTTGCAGAAATTTTATTCTTAAAATTTCAGTTTTACTACAGTAGTCTGTAATGTTTCTTATTACACATTTTTGTTTTAATCATCTTTAGATATAAACAAACAAGATATAAATGTTCATTACCAGCAGAATAGAAACAATAATGTGGAAGAAGGACAATAGATTATCTACATATATAATAAAAAAAAATTGTCAGGCTGAAATGGCCATCCATTAGAACCCACTATTTGAAAATACATTAAGGAACAAATTAGCAAGAAATAAAGGTTTGAGAGGGGGAAGAGGATTAATTACCACTCTGCATCTCACAGAGTGTTTTTCCATTAGCCACAATTAGTACACTAAGGCTAAATTAAAATTATGCCCCATTTTCAACACTGCAAAGAAACATTAAAGAAAGAAAAGAAGAATAGCAGAGGGTTGAAGAGGGAAAAAAAACCTTAAGCACAGTAATTAATATATTGGCATTTCTGAATTACCTCAGTGTTAATCAGTCAAGGAGTCTTTTTAATTGTTTATTATACTAATTCCTGTTAGGTAAGGAGCTTAAAGAAGCCATAGCTTCGTGGAAGGTAGCCATTGGGGGAAAGTCTGGTTAAAAGCTTGGGCTTTTATACAAGAAGGAAAGAGATAAAATAAAGCTACTTATCCAAGATATGTTACTGCCTAAATCAGTGGTGGCGAACCTATGGCACGGGTGCCAGAGGTGGCACTTGGACTCCTTTCTGTGGGCATATGTTCCGTTGTCCCAGTCTTGCCTCTGTCCATGACCCCCTCCTCACCAGCAACCCCCTGGAGGAGAGTCGCCCTGAGCGTGGCCCATGCGGAGCAGCACAGCCAAGGACATGGCAGCCAGGCAGCATAGACAAGACTCTGCCCTCATGGCCCAACATGCACAGTTGATGCTGCAGGGCGCGGGCAGAGGGCGTGGCTGCCATGGCGCTGCTGGGTTGCCTGGACGATCTGCGGCGGGCCCTGGAGGTGGTGAGTGACCCTGCAGGCAGGCAGGGTGGGGTGGGGCAGGGGGCGGGGCAAGGGTGGGGTCTCTAAAAGGTTCGCCATCACTGGCCTAAATGAAGGACAAAATGTCAGCACTTAAAAAGCCATTTTATGAATCCATTAGACCTGTTGTCAAGGTCAATAATAATACAATAATACAATACAATAAACTGATGCTTATGGGCATCAGTGCACCTGAAAATATCTCTAGTAGTCTCCTCTAAATTTGATACTCCTCCTTTTATTTTTCTCTTTTGTGATTGGCTTCACCTACCATTTTTGAGAGGTATGCAAGAGATGATAATCAAGAAATTCTCTGGAAATTCCAGATGAGTGAATTAGCTAAAAAGGCTGATGTTTCTGTGATAGTGTATATAAGAAAAGGTCTCTCTCCTAGACATTTTTGGTGTCTAAGAGACCAACATCTTCTTCTTAATTTCAAGTAGGAAAACATAGCAATAATTACAGTGCAGCACTATCTAGGTTGAATTCAGGGGATTTACCCTCAGGAAATTATATTCAAAATTGATGCCTAAGAATTAGAAAAATGCCTTCAAAATATATTTAACTGTAATTTTGTAAATTTTCTCTTGAAAGAATAACAAAGATGTCCAGGAAAAGTAACTATATATCTAACAGAAAGAAGATTATATCCTTTCCCTTGAAAATATGATGTTTCAATTTAACATCCATAGATTTTTTCCTTTTATATAATCTGCACCTTTATTAATATAAATATGACTAAAACATTCATTCCTTTTTTGAAGTCTTCCCACCTACAGAACTTCCCCAAAATGGAATCATATTGAAAAAAGAAGGATGTGCTTTAAGATTATGAAAAATGGGGAGGCATGCAGCTGCACCTATTTAATCTATGTTTGAATGCAAAAAATAACTGTTCAGGTAACTGTGGAGAAATTGGTGAAATTGGATTAAAGAGTAGATTGCAAATGCAGGAGTTCAAGACTGAATCTACAGATTGCAATTTGAACTTCAGTCTCTTCTAGACTAAAGAGATTTTTTTTTTCAGGAGATCAATTTGGATTTTCTGGACAAGAGTCTTTTTTCTCTCTCCCTTTTCCCCAGTCACCTGCAGCATGGGATATATTAGGGATGAGTAGATGGTTACGGAAATTGATCAGTGCAGCTTAGAGCTTTCCTGTTCTGATGTTTATAAAGCATTCATCAAGATTGTTGTTTATTTCTTTAAAGCATATTTCATTCTTTCATGACAGTTTTGGAATCATTGTGTAGCAGTAAATAAGGAGCAGATGTGTGAGAGGAAGTAAAGAAAGGAAGGAAGTTCTTATTTTCTTGTTGGAATGATTAAACCTTTCCTCCCCCCAAAATACTGATTGAAATTGGTGAAGTCCTTTCGGAGTGAATATTTTATTTGATGGTTAAGCCAATATTAGTGCAATAATAAAAGAAAGTCAAACACATCAAATGGCCCAGAGCATCACAAGCATAGTCAGTTCCAAGACTGTTTTTGGTTACCAAATGAGCAATGGACTAATTGTGTAAATGCTATTAATTAGCTGTGCAGAGCCCCTAGCTGGGCTTTCTCCTGTAACTAATAAGAAATCAATTAGCTAATGAAGTGGCCATTAAATGCGATGCTAATCATTGCTGGGGTATTTTTAATGTTTCTCCTTTTTTCCTCTTTCCTTATGATCCTTCCTAATTGCATCTGCCATACGGAGCTCACAGCTTTCAGCCTGTTTAATGAAACATCATTATATCATAACTGGCATTCTTGGAAGAGTTAGTGGCAAATCTGCTTCCCAATTATTTTTAATTGCCAGACATGCTCATAATTGGCCCTTTTACCAATTGGTTTGCACTGTCATGAACTAAACACAAAGATAGTGTTTGCTTTCCATTGCATATAAAGGTTGATGGAATTATAGGCTACACTGAAAACATATCTCACAGCCCAGATGAGAATCCATAGCAATAACCGTTTCACTACTTTTGATAGGAATTGCAGAAGATCCATTGCTTCCCCATGGAGCCAGACCAATCTTAGCATGCAAATGTTGTGGCACAAGACCAGCTATTCAAAACAGTAAACTTTATAAAGAGAGACTTTAACTTTTACAGTAAACTGCTTGTGCATTAATACAGGAAGCAGAAATTAGCTGATATCCTAAGATTTCCATATTAGATCCATTCCTCTACCAGACTTCTGCATCAGGGCTGCACTTTTGGCAGTCAAAACCACAACCTCAATATGTGCTGGGCTTTGATTATGCAGATGCATGAGTTTTGACTTTCCTTGTGGCTGTCCCTGCTTTTACAACTATGCTTTCCTTCCCTTTTCCTTCCTCTGTAACTTTTCATGCCTCTTGCTCATGATAGCCTATTTTACTCAGATGGATCAGAACTCAATCCTTTATTATGTTCAAAGACCAGCATAAGGGGGGGGAGGAATTGCAGTCAATTAAAAAGCATAGAAATACATCAGAGTCTTAAAAATAATTAATCATAAAAATCTAAAAGATATAAAACAGAAGTATATAGATAAACAAAAGTCTTAAAGAAATCTAAAAGGAGAAGTAGGGACATTGAGTGAGTGTAGTGGAAATAAAGGTTAATATATGGCAGATGAAATCCATTGCAGTGCTGAGCATTCTAAAATGATGAGCAAGATCAGGGGCATCAAACTGGGGGCCCGTGGGCTGGATGCATCATGTGCAGGCCATGCCCATCCCAGCTCTGTAAAGGAAAAAAAATCACAGTATGTTACGTGACGCAATCGAGTTTGACACCCGTGAACTAGATGCTCATTAAGACTAGTTTTTGGCATAGATCATCATCTGATGGATTTTAAGTGCTGCTGAACAGAACCTGGCAACATTATATGTCATGGTTCCGATAGATGAAACCAGTAAAAGAACTTCAAGGCAAGAATTCTTCCTTAAAGAACATTTTATTAGGAAACATTGTATTGGCACTTACATAGTTGAACCCAAAACTGAGATTCCCTCCCCCCAGATACAAAGTAACAAGTTGCAATTCCCACCTCACAAACACTGTCATAAATCACATTCCCCAATTAACACAGGGCTTTTTGCATTGGCTCCTCAGCCCGCCAAAACCTTATCAGACCATGTCCTTGAGTTCGCACACTTCTACATTGTTATGGCTAGCTAAACCTTCAAGCATTTACCTCTTCCCCCCTTCTACATCTGAACTCTAAAGGAATAGAAAAGGCACGTTAGAAGCAAAAGTAAAAATGGCTGCTGGTTCGCAGTTGTCAGAGCGACGACATCCATTGTCACACCATTGACATCCGTTCCCCCTTAACAGAAAGGAGTAATCCTGCAGTTTAAACAGAAGCATAGGTTAAGGGTTGCCCCTTGGCTTGTTGGGGTGTTTATCATAGAATTTACGGATGAGCCTATTAGCCTTCACATCATTGGATTTCACCCATGTGGCCTCTGATAATGGATATCCCTTCCACTGAACTAAATATTGCAATTTTCCTTTACAAATCCTAGAATCAAGGATACCTTTTACTTCATAATGTGTTTGTCTAGCTATCACTAGGGGACCAGGTGCTTTTTGCAGAGGGGGTCGTGAAGTAAAATCCCTGAATGGTTTTAATAAACCAATGAAATACAGAGTGAATCTTCCCTAAAAGTCGTGGGAGTTTCAACTCTACCGTAACTGGATTTATGATTCTGACAATAGAGAAGGCACATAGGTATTTCGGCCCCAACTTCTTAATAGGCAACTTAAGTCGTAAACATTTTGTGGATAAATAAATATTTTCCCCAACATGGAAAGATTTCTGGGGAGATCACTTTTTATCAGCCTGTTTTTTATATGTTTCTGAGGCTTTTTCAGCACTTTTTGTTTTGTCCCAAACCTCCCCCCATTTTGACATCCATTGGTCAAGAGTCTGGGAGGTAGAGGTCCTTGAGGATACTAAGGTGTTGGGTTGAATTCTTTTCCTGTGGCAATCTTAAAAGGAGTGAAATCAGTGCTGCTATGAACGATATTGTTGAAAGCCACCTCAGCAAAAGGGAGGAGGTCAGTCCAGTTTGTTTGTTGGTAGTCCACATAGCACCTAAAGTACTGCTCCACCATTGAGTTTGCTTTTTCAGCCACCCCATTTGTAGACAGATGAAAAGCCAACGACAATCCTTGTGACAAGCCAATTATTTTCAGGAAATCTCCCAAACCTGGCTTTGAATGGTACCCCCCTGTCAGATTATCCGTTTTGGTGCACCGTGCAGTCTATAAATGTGCTTAAGGAACTTTTTGGCTAGTTTCTGGGCCGACGGGATCCCTTGCAGGCAAAAAAATGAGCCTCTTCGAAAAAACATCAATCACAGTCCATATTACCGTATTTCCTCTGCTTCAGGTAACTCAACTATAAAATCCATAGCGATCTCTTCCCATGGCTGGGAAGGGTCCGCAATTGGCTGTAATAGTCCAGGGGGCTTCCCCGGAATTCTTTTCATGGTGGCACACACTGCACAGCTTTTGACATAGTTTTCCACGTCCTTCAAACATGGGCACCAAAACTGCCGCCGAATTAAATGTAGTGTTTTCAAATAGTCAAACTGTCTGGCTTGTTTTACATCATGGCTGCGTTGAAGTGCATGGAGGCTGAGGGTTTCAGGCAAATATAATTTTCCCTCCTTGTAAGCTAGTCCAGCTGTACAGGTTAGGGTGATTTGATGGTCTTTAAACCATTGATTGTGGAGGAGTTCATGCTTCAGCTTTCTCGTCACAGGGTCATCCGGGTTCGGATCTGCCGTAGATGGGGTTTTCTGCGGTGTTACTTGAGAAACAATCTCTGTCGTAGGCAGGATTGAATCATTGACTTGTTCACGCTGGCTTTTATACTGAGGCAATCTGGACAGAGCATCAATCAAAAAGTCCCTCCTCGGTATGTACTTAGGGTGAAGTTAAATTGGTTGAAGTATTGCGCCCATTGTACTTGTTTGGGGGAAAGTTTGTGAGGAGTTTTCAGTGCCTCTAGGTTTTTGTGATCAGTCCATACTTCAAAAGGCACCTTGCTCCCTTCCAGGTAGTGCCACCAGGTTAATAGATCCCAACGAATTACAAAAGCTTCTTTCTCCCAAACTGCCCACCTCCTCTCGCAATCGGTGAATTTTTTTGATGTGTAGGCGCAGGGTTGTAAGACCCCCTTATTATTCTTTTGCAAAAGTACTGCTCTGACTGCTACATTACTAGCATCGGCTTGAATCATAAATAGTTCCCCCAGGCAGGGATGCTTTAAGCTCAGCTCGGCCGCAAAAAGTCTTTTTAAATTCTCAAAAGCAGTTTGACAGCTCATAGTCCATGTTGGTGGTTGGCCCGGTCATGGCTTTCCCCCATCTTTACCCATTTTTAATAAGTCTGTTAGAGGTAAAGCAATTTCAGCAAAAGAAGGAATGAATTTATGATAGACATTTGCAAATCCCAGAAAGTTTTAGCTGCTTTCAAGTTGTTGGGGGTTGCCATTCAATTACGGCTTTCACTTTGCCAGGATCCATCTCTATGCCCTCACTGGAGATCCGGTAGTCCAGATAATCTAGTCGGGTTTGGTGGAATTCACACTTTGATAATTTAACATAGTTTAGCATCTAGTAGTTTCTTTAGCACCTCTTGCACTAAATTCACATGGTCAGCCATATTCTTGCTATAGATTAAGATGTCATCAATATACACCAAAACCCCTTTGTATAGATGATCATGCAACACCTGATTAATCAGCTGCATGAAAACAGCTGAAGTCCTTGTAGTCCAAATGACATAACTTTGAATTGATAGGACAGTTAAAAGCAGTTTTCCATTCATCCTCTTTTTTATTCTTACTTGGTAGTATGCTTCTCTTAGATATAACTTGGTGAAAACACGGCCCTAGATGGGTTAGTAGGTCCTTCAGGAGGGGGAGGGGGTACTTATTCTCCACATTCACAGCGTTTAACCCCTTATAATCCACGCAGGGCCTCAGCGACCCATCTTTTTTTTCCCTGAATAACACCGGGGGGCCCACCTGGGATTTAGCCAGCTCAGTGAAGCCTCTGGCTAGGTTTTTATTCACATATTGTTGCATCTCTTCCATCTTAAGGGGGGGACATAGCATACATTTTTGGTTTAGGCAGCTTGGCTCCTGGTAATACTTCAATGGTGCAGTCATTCGGCCAGTGCAGTGGTAGGATTTCACATTCCTTCTCACTAAATGCTTTCGCTAAATCTCAGTATTCCCTGGGGATGAGTGGCTCCCCTGGCAGGGGAATGGCAGCTACTTTCACAGTTTCTGCCAGTGGACTAGGCTCTCTGCTAACATCAAAAGAGTCGCAAGGGGGGTTGGGTCCTACTGGCAGTCTCACAGTCCTCATCCCCTTTTCCCACCAAATAAAAGTTTTCCACTTATCTTGCCACGCTAGATCTAAAATCACAGCTTCAGTCATTTTCGGGGCCACCACAAAATGGATGAGCTCCCAATGTTCACATATTTCTAAACATACAGGTTCAGTTAAGTGGGTGACTAAGGTCCCACCCATTAAAGATCCATCTGCTTGTTCAAATCTCATAGGTTTGGAGAGTAACCTTCCTCGTATGCCCAGTCTAAGGGCAATTGGCAAGCTGATAATACATCGGGAGCATCCTGAGTCCACTAGCACCTTCAAATCCATTTGTACCCCTGTCTTAGGGACTATGAGCTTGGCAGCAAGCGAAAAAGGTTGAATGGGTCGACTCACCATCGGGTCATTTTCTCCCTCATCGTCGCTGTCATAAAAAGCCAGAGTGGTGGTGGATCTGGTTTGAGTTTCCACTCTCTCCTGCATAGGTGATGTAACCTGGGTGACAGACTCCTGGATGACCCAGCTTGTCTTTTCTTTGGTCGGCTGCTGATCAGGTTTCTTCCTTTCTGGCAGTCCTGATCTACCTCTCTGCTGGAGATACGGGACTGGACAATTTGCCGCTCGGTGTCGTTGTTGGCCACACCTGAAGCATTTGCTCAGTGGTTCTGGCGGGGGTGGGAGATTCAGCTGCTTTTATAGCTGGAAGCTGGTGAGGAGATGGTATCATTGGAAGTTGACGGGGAGGCAGCCATCTGGCACGCTCTGGTCTTGGAGCCAGTCCAGGAGTTGCCGACTTTTTCCAACAGGTAAGCTCAATGTCTATCTTCACTGCTATCTGGTACCATTCCTGTAAGCGGTCAGGAACTCGCTGGTAGATGCAGGCCTCGAATGTCATCATCCAAACCCTCTTTAAAATGGTGTACCAGGGATTGTTCTGGCCACTGTTCAATAAGGCCTGCGACTCTTCTGAACTCGTGCACATAATCCATCATTGGTCTGCCAGCTTGCTTCATGTCATGAATGTCTTTCTCTGCTCTTAGGGCTATGGAGTTGTCTTCAAATCAGGTTCTCAACCCTCAGACGAATAAGTTGAAATTCCATAGTTCAGATGCTTGCTTATTGTACAGACTATTGAGCCACTTGGCAGCCTCTCCTTCCAGGTTAGCTGCGACAACATCAACCATTGCCGCCGGGTCTGGATAGGCTTCACCATTGTGGTTCACATAAGAATGCACTTGATTCAAAAAGAAAGTTAACTTTTCAGGGTCCCCATCAAATGTAGCTTTCAGGAGGGGAATAGCCATGCATTGTTGTCGGTCTAGTACAGTGTTTCTCAACTTTGACAATTTTAAGGCATGTGGACTTCAACTCCCAGAATTCCACAGCCAGTAAGACATTGAGTCAATGTCCAAGGCAAATAAACACAGTCCACAGAAACTCAATCCTCAACACGAATGGCTGCCTTTGGCAACCAGCACCTCCCATACCTTCCCTTTTATAATTCAGCCAAGGTGTGGCTTCCTAATGCCTTCTCCTTTGCCTTTGGAGCTGCCCCATTGCATTCCTCTGTCCTACTTGCTTCTCTTGCCTGCACATTCGTGCATCCAGGATTTGTACCAACTGTTCTTCATCACTGTCAACTCAGGCTCCCAGCACAGCTGTGTCTCAGCCTGAGCGCAAGTAGAGGGGCCAGGCTCCTCATCCGACTGTAAGTCTTGGAGCTCCTCAGAGCCTTCCTCTAATGTCACTCCAGGCCCCTCCTCCTCATCTGATTCCTCAGACACAGCTGCTGGATCCACTGGCTGGTGAGGAATCACAACACTATCCCGCATCGCAGGACCTTTCCCCCGAGTCTGCCGGGCTGGATGCGGTCATGAAGGGAACTGTTTGTGGAATGCTGTCACCAAGGCAGGAGCATGGATGGTGGTCACATTCTCCCAGGTGAATTCCTCCAGTCCATAGCCCTTCCACTCAATCAAATACTGAAATCGGCCTTTCAGCCAATGGGAGTCTCAAATACTGGCGACCTCATACTCGGGAGTGCTGACTCCATCATGTTGTTTTGGTGAAGGATGTTCTGATCATTGGAGTGGACACGCTGGTTGTTCTGGGATGAACAGAGACCGGTGAAAGACTGGATGTACCCGTAACGACCATGGCAAAGTTAACCAATAAGCGACCGGGTTGATGATGGATTTGATAGGGAACAGTCCTAGGTACCAGTGGTCCAGTTTCTTGGCAGGCTGGTTTGACAGCAGGTTCCTGGTTGACAGCCACACCTGATCTCCCACTATTCATGTAGGCATATCTCGCCTTGACCGATCAGCAACCTTCTTGTAATCTGCCTTGGCCTTATCTAATTGTTGCCGCACCAATTGATGGAAAGGCTGTAACTCGGTCAGATATTCATTGTTGCGGGAACTGGCTAGTCAAGCTGCAAGAGGGGGAAAAACCAGGAATGATATCCCACATTGGTGGGATGGTGTGAGTTGTTAAACACGAACTTAGCTACCACAAGATAGTCCACCCAATTGTCCTGTTGCTCATTCTCATAACAGCGCAGGTATTGTTCTAGGATTCCAGTTACTTTCTTGGTCCTGCCATCAGTTTGCGGATGATGTGCTGATAATAGGCAGATTTTTACATCTAGGGCCTTCATCAATCCCTTCCAGAAACAGGACGTAAATTGAGCCCCTCTATCTGAAATGACCCTATCAGGGAGGCCGTGCAGCCGGAAAACCTGCTGTATGAACATGCGAATGGTGGCATGGGCTGATGGCAAGCCACGGCAAGAAATGAAATGCACCATCTTGGTCAGCATGTCCACCACCACAAACACCGCCATGAAGCCAGAAGACGGGGGCAAATCTGTCAAGAAGTCCATGGACACTGCCCCCCAGGGTCTTTCAGGCATCAGCAAGGGCTGAAGTAGACCTGGTGGGGCCCCCGTCACTGACGTGGCCTGCCTACACTGTATATAAGATGTGACATAGGCCTGGATGTCGTGTCATACTCGGGGCCACCAGAATGTATGGGAGACCAAGTTCAGTATCTTGAACAAACCAAAATGCCCTGCCGCCAGATTATCATGACATTGGGTGAGAATGAGCCCTCTGAGTGGCCTTCCTGGAACATAGAGCCGATCACGATATTTCAGGAGACTATCCATGATGGTCCATGGGGAGTCTGGCCCCAAGTCCTCCTTTCGTTGAGCCACCCATGCATCATGCTGTTTGCCTCCCGAATCCGAACCCATACATCTATTGGCTCCCAAACTGCAGAGAAAGACTTTACAGGGAGAAATCCTGGGCAGAAGCTTGTCTTCTGTATGGGAATATTCTGGCTTCCTTGACAGAGCATCCGATCTTTGATTGCGACCTCTTGGTATGTAAGTAATGGGGAAACTGAACCTAGTGAAGACCACCAAATCTGTTGGTTCAATTTCCGGGTGATCTGCAAGCTTTCCAGATTCTTGTGGTCTGTCCGGACTTCAATTTGATGCCGAGCCCCTTTAAAATGATGTCTCCAAGCCTCAAACACCACTTTGATGGCCAGTCGCTCCTTCTCCCAGATGGAATATTGTGCTTGGCCAGATTCAATTTCCGCGAGTAGTACATGCAAGGGAAGAATGCACCACCGGGCGCATTGGCCTGGAGTAACACCACTCCAGTGGCAATGTCGGAGGCATCCGCTTGCATGACAAACAGCCATTGCGGGTCAGGAAGTTTCAAGATGTGTTCCTTCATGAAGGCTTCCTTTAAAACCTGGAAAGCCTGTTCCTCCAGGGTATCCCAATGAAACCACGTCTTTTTCTGCAGGAACCGAGTGAGGGCCACAGTCATGGAAGCAAAACCGGGATGAAGGTTCTATAGTAGTTGGTGAACCCGAGTCACTGGACATCTTTAATGCAACATGCGGGTTGCCAACTACCCAGAGACTCAACCTTGCTCGGCTCCATGGCAATGCCCTCAGGAGAAATGCGATGACCTAGGAAATCAATGGTCGTTTGATAGAATTGGCATTTCTCCAGTTTGGCATACAAACGATGATCTCGGAGCCATTGCAGGACTTGACAGAGATGCTGGTGGTGCGTCTCCCACAA
Organism: Protobothrops mucrosquamatus; assembly: GCF_001527695.2. Classification (NCBI taxonomy): domain Eukaryota; kingdom Metazoa; phylum Chordata; class Lepidosauria; order Squamata; family Viperidae; genus Protobothrops; species Protobothrops mucrosquamatus. The sequence goes on along the minus strand of NW_015386737.1, from coordinate 101,776 downwards.
AAGGGAGTAGATCAGAATGTCGTCCAAATAGATCATGACAAACTGATCTAACAGATCCCAGAATATGTCATTCATGAAGTGTTGAAAAACTGCAGGGGCGTTGGTCAGCCCAAACGGCATCATATATACTTGAAGTGCCCATACCGGGTGCCAAACGCTGTCTTCCACTCATCACCTGACTGAATCCTAATGAGATTGTAGGCTCCTCTCAAGTCCAATTTCATGAAGATTTTTGCCTCCCAGAGCTGTTCCAGAAGTTCAGGGATGAGGGGCAGCGGGTATCGATTACATATCATAATGGCATTTAATTTTCGATAGTCACAGCAAAGCCTCAATTCTCCGGACTTCTTTTTATAAAGAGCACTTGTGCAGACACTGGCAAAGACGAGGGCCGAATAAAACCCCGAGCCAAATTTTTGTCCAGAAAGTCCTGCAACGCAGCCAACCCACAGTCTGACATGGAATACAAACGCCCCACTGGGAGAGGTGCATCAGGAACTAAGTCGATGGGGCAATCATATGGCCTGTGCAGGGGCAATTGATCCGCCTCAGTCTCGCTGAACACATCAGCATAAGTCGCCAGTTCAGAGGGCAGGGAGACCCCTGGGGGACTCACCACCTGGCCAGCACAACTTGGTGGGTGTGGTCCACACACTGTAAACCTGGAAAGGTGACCAAGTTCTGGGACCAATAAATCTGCAGGTCATGCGTCCAGAGCCATGCCAATCCCAAGACCACTGGAAAATGCGGGTTGGAGGTTATATAAAACTGAATAGCCATACCCAATAGTTGCATGGTGGCCTTAATTGGCCCAGACAGGAGCACTCGGCCATCAATAGTCTCTACTAACAGAGGCGGTTCTACCGGGCATTGGGGAACAGCCCATTTGGCCACAAATGCATCCATAAAGTTTGTGGTGGCCCCAGAGTCGACCAAAGCATGTACTGTGGCTTCCGGGGAGGATCAAGCATCCCGCCAGTATCAAGTGCATGGATGTCCGAGTGCAGCATCCGAAGGATGTCGCTTGGTGTTGGGGGAAGCCTGACCCAGGCTCGGGGCATTTCCCGATAGATGAGGTTGCTTTCGGGGGGCAGGCTTGGTAGCTGATGCCCCTCATTGCTTCTTGGGGTGGAAGGCAACCAAATGCCCAGGATCCCCACAGTAGAAACACAACTCCCCCGAAAATTGTCTATTCATTTCTGCCACCAATAGGCGAGGTCTGGTAGCACCTAACTCCATAGGCTCCTCCCACAGAACCACAGTCTCATGCACAAGTGGAACTGCCTGGGTCTCTGGGGTGGCACGATGACTCCTATGCTGCTGCAGCCGAGCGTCGATCTGCAAACAGAGATGAATCAACACATTGAGGTCTGGGGGAACATTGACATGGGCATCACCACCAGATGGATCCGTAGCTGGCTGACCGGCCGTACTCAGCATGTGGTCCTCAATGGAACCGCATCTACATGGAGGGAAGTTTGTAGTGGGGTGCCCCAAGGCTCTGTTCTGGGCCCAGATCTTTATCAACGATCTGGACGAGGGGATAGATGGGGAACTCATCAAATCTACAGACAACACCAAGCTGGCAGGAATAGCCAACACTCCAGAAGACAGGTTTAGGATACAGGAGGATCTGGACAGACTTGAACACTAGGCACTATCTAACAAAATGAAATTCAATGGTGAAAAAAGTAAGGTTCTACATTTAGGCAAGAAAAACCAAATGTACGGGTATAGTATAGGGGGTACCTTGCTCAATAGTAGTAACTGCGAGAGGGACCTTGGAGTCCTAGTGGACAATCATTTAAATATGAGCCAGCAGTGTGCTGCAGCTGCCAAAAAAGCCAACACAGTGCTAGGCTGCATTAACAGAGGGATAGAATCAAGATCACGTGAAGTATTAATACCACTTTACAATGCCTTGGTAAGGCTACACTTGGAATACTGCATCCAGTTTTGGTCACCACGATGTAAAAAAGATGTTGAGACTCTAGAAAGAGTACAGAGAAGAGCAACAAAG
>NW_015386737.1:83672-98234 GCF_001527695.2 Protobothrops mucrosquamatus | reverse complement strand
GACCAATGCCGTTTCCGTGCTGTGCCCCGGCCTGAAGCCCGACTGGTATGGGTCTAGATAGACTGATTCATCCAGGTGTCCGGGGAATTGCTGCGTAACCACACTCTCAACAACCTTCGCCGCAAAGCGAAGGTTGGAGACCGGGCGATAGCTGGCCAACTCATCTGGGTCCAGGGAAGGCTTCTTGAGGAGGGGCCTCACGACGGCCTCCTTATTATTATTATTACAGCTCCTCCAACAAGCCATCCTGAAAAGCGTCCATGAGTGCAGCTTCGTTCCAGGCTGAATCTTGGCTAAGCAGTCGAAACTCACCAATATATCCCTGTAAAGAGCATCGGCCCTGCTTCAGAGCTTTCAGGCATTAGGTAGTGGTCTGCGTCTTAATGGGGTTCTCATACATAAGATGCATATAGTCACAACCCCCCCCCCCAAAATTATCCAAAAACAGACTAGGCTGGGCTAGCAGGGGTGTGCCCCAATGAGCTGCAGCACCAGAGAGAGGAGGCTGATCATAAACCCTACTTTATCATGGTCAGTGGGGAAGTCAGCTGCTCTCAGGCTCATAAAGAGCTGGCATTGGCCCAAAAAAGCTGGAAACATCTCCGGAGTGCCATTGAATTTGTCAGGCACTGCAACTGGACACTTCCTTCAGGATTGTGGAGCAGCAGGAGTGGAGGCTTGAAGCTGAGCAACTTGAGCTGCCAGCAAAGCCAGCTGCTAGGAGAGCAGGCATTCTCCACACGTTACAGCTCCATGGTAATAGGGGGTAGAAGGCTGAAGGCAAATTGTTCTGTCCCAGCCTACATGAGTCCTTGTTATGCTCACAAGGAGAAACCATTCTTCCAAGAAACAGGCAGGAACTGCAAGAAAAAACCAACCCCTTTTATTCTCACAGACCTGAGTCAATGTCCAAGGCAAACAAACACAGTCCACAGAAATTTGATCCTTAACACAAATGGTTGCCTTTGGCAACCAGCACCTCCTACACCTTCCCTTTTATAATTCAGCCAAGGCATGGCTTCCTTTGCCTTTGGAGCTTCTCTTGCCTGCACATTCGTGCATCCGGGAATTGTCCCAACTATTCTTCATCACTGTCCAGCTCAGGCTCCCAGCACAGCTGTATCTCAGCCTGAGCGCGAGTAGAGAGGCCAGGCTCCTCGTCCAACTATAGGTCTTGGAGCTCCTCAGAGCCTTCCTCTGACTCTAATGTCACTCCAGGCCCCACCTCCTCATCTGATTCCTCAGACTCAGCTGCCGAGGAATCACAACACCATTCTTGGCGACTAGGGCTGTCACATCGATGGTGACAGGCTGGACTTGATGACCATCAGTGACAATCAGGACTGGCTCACCACTGCTGATGGTCCGGACTTCTCTCTCGCATGGGGCTCGAGGCTAATGCCAGTGATTGTGAAGGTGGGGAGGGAGCCCTGGCCCTAGCATGGGACTAGGACTTCTTCTGGTCGAGGAACTGCCCCTGCCTCGATCATCCTCCTTTTTGCTGGTAGGCAGCGGACAGGTGGCATGTTCCTTGGTTCCCACCTCCAGCCCTTCAAATATCTCCCTAAGATGCTTGACTGACTGGCTCCGGACTTCAGTCAGGTAATTCCAATCACCTGAGTTGCCCGAAGGTGCCGTTTTCTTTGCCTCTCCTCTATCAGGAGAGCATATTCTTTGGGGAGCTGGCAGCAAGTATTCGGTCTCTGTTGCTTTCAAAGAATCCCTCTTCAGCTGGCTCGTTTCTGATTGCTTAAGGTCTCCACTATACAGGGCCCACTAAGATGACCAGATGAGTTCTTTAGTCTTTGGTCTTGCCCCCGTCGCCGAAGCGTCCGAGACAGTGCTTTCAACCGGCACAATGGCCTGCGTTCTATCCGCCGATGTACCAGCTGTGGCTGCAATGCTGGTGACAGAGTTCTCCTTCTTCTCCATATTGGGATCTTCCCCAAGTCTTTGTCAGCCTCCCTTCTACTTTGGGTAGGCGACTGGAGCTCAGGACCCCGTAATTTTAAAGAAAAAGGTAGTTTTGGGTTAATATCATGGTTCCGATAGATGAAATCGGTAAAAGAACTTCAAGGCAAGAATTCTTCCTTAAAGAACATTTTATTAGGAAACGTAGTATCGACACTTATATAGTTGAACCAAAACTGAGATTCCCTCCCTCCAGATACAAAGTAACAAGTTGCAATTCCCACCCCACAAACGCTGTCATAAATCACATTCCCTAATTAACGCAAGACGCAGGCTTTTCTCACCGGCTCCTCAGCCCGCCAAAACCTTATCAGACCATGTCCTTGAGTTCACACACTTCTACATTGTTATGGCTAGCTAAGCCCTGAAGCATTTACTCCATCCCCCTTCTACATCTGAACTCTAAAGAAATAGAAAAGGCATGCTAGAAGCAAAAGTAAAAATGGCTGCTGATTCTCAGTTGTCAGAGCGACGACATCCATTGTCACAGCATTGACAATATGTTAGTATTTAGCAATATGGAGTATCGAATTGTCCTGTGCACCCTGGGTATTTATGCAATAATGGTAACATACTGGAGATAATAATAGTGACAATAATGGCACAAATGTCTTGGTAGTACAGACACTGGACAGACATGTTTTGCTATTTGTATGTGTCCAGAGTCACAGCGATGTTGTCCCTCTCACAGGGAATCTTCTTGTATCGACCTTCAAGGACAGCTGAGGGGAGGGCATGACATTGTGTGAGAGTAAAGGTCCTCCAGTGATTAGGTACTTTGAGATTAGTTAAGTAGCAATAGTAGGGGAAGTAGAGTACCTGTTGGATTCACTAAAAAGGATCTGAATCTTGTATCTTGCAAGCCTTTTGCAAAGATCACTGATGTTGATTTTTTTTTTGTTTTTGTCAGATTGTTCTTTTTTTCCCACTGCAAGTTGCATTTGGGCTCTTTCTATAGAGTTTTTATACTCAACCACATAAAATGGCATCGGACCTGGATATCTCCGAGACCGCCTCCTGCCGCAGATTACCCCCCATCGACCTGTACGCTCCCACAGAGTGGGTCTTCTCAGGGTGCCGTCGGCCAGACAGTGCCGGCTGGCGACCCCAAGGGGGAGGGCCTTCTCTGTGGGAGCTCCCACCCTCTGGAATGAACTACCCCCAGAGATCAGGGTGATCCCTGATCTCCCTTCCTTCCGCCGCGCCCTTAAGACATGGTTATTCCAGCTTGCGGGACTGGCCTAGGGGAAACTTTTAGAGGGGGTTTTAATTATAATTTTAATTAGACCAATTACTAATATTTCCCTTTTAATTAACTTTTTAAATTTGTAGTGTGATATTTTTGTATTTTTATCTGGTTGTTAGCCACCCTGAGTCCGCAAGGAGAAGGGCGGGATATAAATCTAATAAATAAATAAATAAATAAAATAAATAAAATCCCATTTTCCTTACTTCTCATGCATTTTTGTATGAGGGTCACCCTTTTTCTAATTGTATTTTCATACTAAAACAGAGGTCCCAACCTATGGGCCACAGCCCACTACAGGACTGTGGCCTCTTGGCCACTGAGTCCCATGAGTGGCTGGCCAGTGCATGCACACATGTGTGTGCGCTCACCTCCTTGCACCGGCACTAGCCGAGCCACGAGCCTTGCGCCAGCACTAGCTAAGCCATGAGTTGTAAGCCTCTTGCCGGTGCTAGCCAAGCCATGCACCGCACACTGGCGCCAGCCGAGTCACAAGCTTCTCGTTGGCACTAGCCAAGCCGCGACCCGTGAGCCCCAAGCCGGCACCAGCCGAGCTGCATGCCAGCGCTAGTCGAGCTGCGAGCCGTGAGCCTTGTGCTGGCACTAGCTGAGCCACAAGCCTCACACCAGCACATGCTCATGGCCCCATTCATGCACACATGTACATAACCACATTTGCCTGTGTGCGCATGTGTGCATAAAGGTGCCTGCCCCTCCCTTTCCCACCAGGCCACCAATCCAGAAAGGTAGGGGACCCCTGTAATAAAACACATGTTTGTAGATTATTTTCATATATTTATATGTTTTCATATATTTATATATGTTTCAAACCTTGAAATGGCAGATTTTTTACATGTCTATAGCTTTTGAATTTTCTTATATATTAGGAATCAGCATATGTTCTGATAGTACATTTCAAATTCCTTAAAATGCCATTTCATAGCTTTAAAATGTTCATTTATATTTTCATTTTCTGTTTGGACGCTTCTTTTAAGAAGTGTCACATATTGCATAAAGCTTTGCAGTGGAGGAAGATTAAAATTAAATACACAGTCTACTAAGAAAATTTCCAGATGTTCCACTCCATTCCAATGTTATCTGGGCTATGATGAAAGTAGTAATGGAACACATCTGGAGAACACAAGGTTGGAGAAAGGTGACCTAACAATTAAATTGATTTCAGTTGTTATCCACAATTTTCCTAGTACTATTCCTCTGTTGAGCAGTTAACAGTTTTTCTTCTTTTTTACAGGGAAAAGCTAAAATGAGAGAAAGTGACTCATAAAAGGCAATCCAGTGAGGTGATGTCTGGTTAGATTTTGAATTCAAGACTGAATCCCAGAACTTTATTCAAATATGGTTACAGATTAATATTGTCATAGTGTATGATATTTAGATTATAGTATGGTATATCAGATCATGTCTTAGGTTACAGTTACAGTAAAAATGCTTGAATGAAATAGTAATCAGGATAAGAATGTAACCTTACACATATCTAAAAGGAAATATCTCCCTTCTGTGACTTCATGGACATACATCTTCTTGGCAAAAAATATGGAAGTTATTTGCTATTTCCTTCATCTAAGAATATTTTTTTTAAAATTTCCAACCTCACCTAAAGCCTGGTGGTCTTCCAGCCAAGTAGTAATCAGTTCAAATGCTACTTAACTTCAGCCAAAGTTGCCAGAAGTCAATCCCACTGAGTTGAAGGAACTTAATTACAAATAAGGAAATCTGCAGCTTTAGATTTATGATGTTGGACCTCAGCTGGAGGAACTGACTTTAAGTCTCTGCTCAGCCATATCTGCCTTTAAGTTTCCCTAAACAGATTATTCTGCCATGACTACGGTCTCCTCCCCTCAATATCAAAGCTGATATTGAGAAGCATGAAATGATCAGCCTTATAGGTTTGCTGAAAAAATGGTGATAGCTAATATAAAATAGTTTGCAGGTTAAAAAGAGAAATATCAGTACATTATTACTACAAATTGTAGTATTTTTCATAATTCCCTATATTTTTATCTCCTAAATACAAAAATTACATTAAATACAGCCATGGTTGACATTTCCTTTTGACTGAAATACCTCTAGATAATTAAATCATCAGAATTCTAAGCATCCTGCAAATATATTTTGGTATGATTTTAGCAGGCCTTTGCCTCTCTGCCATTTCATAGTAGTTCACAAAACATCTGTGCAGAACATATGCGTGTGTGCGTGCATGCATATATACACATTTAAATAATATTTTCAAAAGGAATTTTGTTTGGGATGAAATGCAAATTGCCTTGGTTAATTCTGCACCTCTGTTTCAGGAAATCTGCCACCAGCAGCTGCCACTGTTTCAGATGTCAGTAGGATGCAGATACACTGTGACATTTTGTTCATTAAATAAACAAACCAGGTTCATGGTAACTACATTAGATAGAAAGCCCCATCAATTCTTGTACATTTTATTCATGCAATGGGACGTGACAATTGTTCCTTAGTTTCATAAGTGCTGTACTAAAGAACAAAAGGCGTAAAAGAAAACATATACTATGTGGCAACTGCAACCACATTTAGCATACAACCCAGGAAGCTGATTTGGATTAATGAGACGTATAAGTTTTTTGCCCAAGGCTACTTATAATAAATATGGCTGCAAACATGGCTACTGGGGGAAAACAACCATTGTTATTCATTCCTCCCCCCTCCCTCACCGCCCAAGCATACACACACACACACACACACACACACACGGCTTTGATCTTGTTTCTTTGACTGAAACAAGGTTTTCCCCAGAACTGTAGAATAAAAATTCAAAGAGGAAACTAACTCTGTTTATTTACAAAGGTTTGAATTAATCTGCATGATAATGTTATAACTATGGATATGACATATACAGTAATTAGAAATACAATTAAAACTTATATATGTATGACCATTATAAACAGGTCTCTCTGAGCTGATTTTCAGATAAGTAGATACAAAAATAAAACCCAGATAAAAGCTATCTAAAATTCCATCAATGTGAAATATATTTCACAAAAGTCCACATCAGAAATCCCATTGATTGATATAGAATTGGATAACTCAATTTTTTGACTTGTTATTTCTTCAGCATTTTAATTAACATCAAATATGTTCAGTCAGAAATATCCCCGTTCTGTGGCCTCTACAATACAATTCCATATTCTCCTCAATATTCCATACTTGATTGCAGCATTACTGAATGAATATTATTGCATAGATTACAATCACTTCATAGGCCTAAAAGAAACTGGGATTCAGAAGTAATTTTCACTGAAAACAGTATGCCAGCTAACAAATGTCTCACTTAGCAACAGAAATTTTGGGCTCAATTGTGGTCGTAAGCCGAGGATTACCTGTAATATTGCATAACATTGCACAGCATGCGACTGTGATTCACCAGAGTAAATGTATGCACTGGAATGAAGTATTACAGAATCAAGTGGTGAGAGAAACAGTGAGTCTGAGCCAGATCTTGGCTAAACTGAATGATATTTGTTAAAATCCATGATTTTTGTAAGATGAGAAGCATGATTTACAAAAGCCAGCTATTGAATTGAACTAAGGAATGCTACTTTCTTGTTTAGCCTTGAGCATAAAACATAACTATGGACTTGTTTAGGAATAACATACAGATGAGCATAGAAATTATCAAAAAATAATTACTGTGATTTCAATTTATCTGATTTACACAAATAACTATGCTCAAACAATGTTGAAAAAAATCAATCCAAAATTATATAATCTTGGAAAAACATAATAAATGAATATTTGTTTTCAAGTTGGTTTTCACACATAGTCAAGTACAATTTCCAAAATTCCCAACCACAACAGACTTTCTCTAGCCCAAGGCTGGACAGAGTTGATCTCTAAATACCATGGAACAGGATTACATCCAATTTAATCTTATATGACAATTTTCTTCTGCTAATAGTCCTTTCTGCTTTTCAATAATAAAAATTAAACAATATATGACATCACCCACAGATTATTTCAAAATGGATACATATACAGAGGTCATAAAGCCAAAACAATTACAGCTGTCAGTCAATAAAAAAATTATCTTCATCCTTCATTAACTAAAGTTTCTATGTTAGTCATACTTTAGTACTTTAGTCAGTACTTTAGTATGACTAACAGAGAGTGGAAATGATTTCTTGATTATTTGCTTTTTCATTTCTTATGTAGTAACATATTGGAAGCAGATTGGCTTTGAACCAAAAAGAGAGGTCTGAATTCTCAGCTTCATCGATTAGGATTTGTCTACACCAACTAAGACTTTGGGGAGGAAATAACTTATTGATTTTAAACAATCTAAGATTGTAGGTTTAAATGTGAGGCCATTTTCACTTCCATCTTTTGCATGGTAAAATGGACTTGTTGTCTTCTGTGGCAATATATGCTGAGTGAATTCTGTAAACACTGGAAAAACAAAATGTAATACATGTAAACCTGCCAATTTCTCCCGGCATGTCAGGTAACCAGAATCATGGAAGGCACTTTTTGCTGATGTTCTCTTTTATTGAAGATTAAGCCCCTATTTGTTTTCAAGCATTTGATGTATCATTCCTAATGATCCTCCAGACTCAGAACCAAAGTTATCTTTCTGACAGCAAGTGCCAAGATTGATTACATGCGCCATACAACAGATCCTCAGCTCGATCTAGCTTCTTCCCAGAATCCAATCATTGTCAAGCTAGACAGGAGCCTATGTTGCCAACAACCAAAGGCATGACAGCCAACACCTCTCCACAATGCTCCACCTAAAATAATTTTACCGAGGCCATCATAAATAAAGAAAATCTATTTCCCTGCAATGGAAACTGACAAATAAAGATGGTACATTTACATAATTAGATATTGCTTCTGCCCTGCACTGCTTTGTTCAGTAATGACTTTATAATGCATATTCTAAATAACATGAGATTATCTGAATCAATACTTATGATTGAGCAGTGTTATAGGGGTACACAAGTATGACAGAGAGGAAACATAATATATACAGAATATATTTTTCAAAATATCTTTAATGTGGAGCTGTAGATGTGCCCCTATTTTGGTGCTCTGAGTGTGACAGGCTCTGTTGGATAAACAATTCATCAAAAGTTAATTAAAAGGTGAAGTTCAACATGCAGTTTCTTTTAGTTAATCCTCATAAGAGTATGGCAGAAACATATCTGTTGGGCTGTTGTTAGAAAACAAAAGGGCAACTTGTCTAATTAAAAGGTTGGTGTTTACTACAGAGAGGTTTTCTGCCTGGCAAGGATGAATTCAAATTAATTTTAATGTAGTTTTCTTTTACTAAATCATTCACAAGGAAAATTGGGCCATTCCCTAATGAGACCTTTATCATAATTCTCTGTAACAATTCTCCTACAGCCTTAATAATATTTTGTTTATTCTTAAAAGCATCACTTGTGAAATCTTCCCTTAAATACAGGTAGTCTTTCTTGGATCAAGTATTTGCATTTGATTATGCTGGCAAGTGTAGAAGAGCATTATTTCAGTTTCAGGCTTGTACATAAGATGTTCCCAATATCATGGCCACATTTTTACATAACATGGAAAGCAAAAGCAAATGCTTCTGAGCACTCACTTGAGGCTGTATCAGAAAAGAAGAATCATGAGTATATGTGTTACCTGCTGAAGTACAGAGTTGTAGGCATCCAAATGCAGTCAATAAATGGTTTAAATGATCTCATCAACCATAGGATATGAAAAAAAACAGACTTCCAGGGGAGCTATGGTGAACTGAAGATGGCTCTGAAAAGCAGAGCCAACAATTGTGGTAAAGACCAAGGAACTGATGAATAGACTGGATACTTGCAACCTCTCCAGATAAGGAGAGGACAGGAGATTGTCCACATGTGCTCTGGATGGCTGCTCCTCGTGAGGCGATCACAGGACAGTGGTTTTCTGTGGGTTTGAACACCAGGAAATGACAGGAGCAACCATGACAGAAACTTTTAAAAGACACTAAATTTGCAAACCTCACTTTCTAAACACTTTCAGGAATTGCTTTTTAGTTACTTCTAAGCCATTAGAAATCTCCAGACCAACAAGTTTGAAAATTCTGGGTGAGTCTGCTTCAATTCTGAATGAAGGAAAATTTTAAATGCAAGCTTAAGAATTTTAAAAATCTGAAATAAATAGCAAAAAGCTAAATAAGATTTTGATCTTGGAAAAATAACTAATTTATAACTAATTTGAACTAATTTTCCAAATAAAATTGAAACATTGAATTTTTTTACAATAAGATTTTGGAACTAAGTATAAAGAACTAACAATTTCCCATGGTAAATGTATTCTATTTTGGTTCTTAGAAGACAAAACAAAAATAAGTAATTTCATGATTTCAAACTGGACATTAGAAAGGACTGAAGTTATTAGATAGAGGAAATATTTCCAAATCTACAAAATGTTGCAAAATGTTCTGATAATGAAAATACTCTAAGGAGACTTGAAGAATGAATTCAGAAAATAGTAGCCATAATATCATCAGTGTCAGCAGTGATGTCTACTTCTATGGATAACTATGTCCAAATGATATTATTAAAGAAATAATGAATGTAGAAAAAAATAGCTCACAACATAGAGAAGATATCAAAACTCAATTTACAACTAATAGACCAAGAGAATGATATAGAAAAGGATGTTTCACCAGATCTACAAAAGAAATTGGCCGAGGCTTTAAAAATTAAAAGAAAAATACACATGACAAACCAAGAGAGTGACCTAGAATTTTTTTTATAGAAACATAAAAATCTGACTGCAGAAAAAGACTCAGTAGTCCATCGAATCTGCTCTTTGAGTTTGTTTTTATTTTCTTCAGTTAATTAATTTATTTTAATTGTTTTTAATAATAACAACAATATTTTTTAATTTTTTGTCAGATAATAGACATGTGTTTATCCCAAGCATGTTTAAACTCAGTTATTGGTGACTGACCCTCTATGTCTGCTGAAAGTTGGTTCCAAGCATCCACTACTCTTTCTGTGAAGTAATATTTTCTAACTTTCTTTTCTTATTGGTTTTACAAAAGAGTCTTGTTAACGTGTTGAAAAACTCTATGCAATGGGACAAGGAAGAAATGGAGAGAAATCAAATCCTACAACAATATTTGAATGAATTAAAGATTAAACTGTTATAAATAAAAGGCAGGAATATAAAGTTGCTTTATTTGATCAAGATTAAAATATGTTGTTACCTCTGGCAATCTTTCTGCTGACACCAGGGAGTGAAAAGAGGGGTGTGTTTTTATGGATTTGTCTATAGATAACAGTTGGGATATGGGATGAAGAGATAAATGTTTGTAACCTTTGAAAGGATTGAAGAGTTGCTAAATTTGTTTATTTTTGTTGTAATGAAGGTTAGAAATTTCTTCTATATATTTCTTTTTTCTTTCCTTATTATATTATTACTTTTTTCTCTCTTTTTCTCTTTCCTCATTTTTCTTGCACTTTTTACTTCTTCAATTTTCTTTCTTTAAGTTTAGTTTGTATTACATTTTACTATTATAACCAAAATTCTTAATCAGAATTTTATGTATGTATGTATGTATGAGGGAGGGAGGGAGGGAGGGAGGGAGAGAGAGAGAGAGAGAGAGAGAGAGAGAGAGAGAGAGAGAGAGAGAGAGAGAGAGAGAGAGAGAGAGAGAGAGAGAGAGAGAGAGAACATTAGCAGAATCCAGCAATTTTAAGTTTATGCCCTTAAAATAGTTTGTGGAAAAACTTTAGTTTATGCATTTAGGCAATAAATATAGTTTATGATTTCATATAGTTCTAAACAGTGGCCACTGGTTCCGATTTTGTCTGCATATTAAAGTATCAATCAATTACATTACTTGTTTCCTTGTATTTTAAAAGTTGATGTTCTATTAGTATTTTAAAAATGCATGCTTTATGTAGACCCTTTTCTTTTACTTTCTTATATATTTTAAAAATAGTTTTGTATTTTTAAAAAGTCACTGGGCATCTTCCATCCTGCTAAAGTTTTATGTAGCTCCATCTCTTTTGAGGTAATAATGCAACCTTAGTTAGAAGCTGTTTAATGCTCTTGATTTAGCTTTATAATAGGAGAGTTACAAGCAGTCTGGTGATGAGAAAAGCACTATTTCAACACCAGACTATTATTTGCTAAACCGGACTGATTTGATTTCCTGTGTCCTGCAGCAATCAGGTTCTAATGTTCTTAGCCTGGATCAAGCAGCTGGATGACTTTTATGGTGATTATAGATCCTGTTTGATGAGGACTCTCCTCCATTTAAAGTCCTTTTCTGTCTGAAGATAAACCACTATCAGAATGAACAATGAAAATGTGGAAATCTCTCTGTTGTGTCCTGGGCCTGTTGAGGAAACTCAGCAAGCCCAGAAAAGGGTTGCAAATGGTCCCGGGAATTGTAAAACCTGCCCGGGACCAGACTGAGCAGTGCTAGCCTTGCGCGCATGCGCAAGGCGTGAAAACGCTGCCTTCCTATTGGTTAGCACTAGCTGGGTTCCTCACCCTATAAAAGGCCTGCAAGCCTTTTGCTCTTTGCTTGGAGTTGGAGAAGGAGAATAAAGAGCTATTGTTTACACAATGCGTCTTCGTCAATTGCTTGCGAACCGCAAACAAAACACTGGCGACGAAGGTGGGATCCTTTGCAAGCTTAAGAAATGAAGAAGGACTTACCCAGGAAATCCTCACATGGGAAGACGGCGTCTGCATCAGCGTCCCATTCCGCCAGTACAGCGTCGCTGGGGAGTGAGCTCGGCTACAGGACCCTTTCCCAAACATTAGCTTGTAGAGGAAGCGATTGGTGAAGATCGTGAACTTTATGATGTCGAAGATTGGCCGCTTAACTGATTTCGATGTCTCCCACCCAGAGAGATGGAACTCCTACGTAGCACGTGTGGAGAATTACTTTAGAGTAAACCAGATAAGAGAAGACGGCCTAAAGCAGTGGTTCTCAACCTTTTTAATGCCGCGACCCCAACTGGTCATAAATCGAGGACTAAACCAGTCGTAAGTTGAGGACTAAACTGGTCGTAAGTCGAGGACTACCCAACTGGTCGTAAGTCGAGGACTACCCAACTGGTCGTAAGTCGAGGACTTTCCCTGCCCGGGAGCACCGCGCATGCGTGGTTCTGCCCCCCTGCGCTGGCCGAGGCGTAGCTGGCAAGCGGCAGAGATGGAGCAGGCCGACCACCAGCTGGCCCAGCCCAAGGGAGGTAAGGCACCTGCCGGAAAAGGGGGGAAAAATGGCAGACAAAAAAAATGGCGGACAGCCTTGCTTGGCGACCCCTGTGAAATGGTCGATCGACCCCAAATGGGGTCCCGACCCACAGGTTGAGAACCACTGGCCTAAAGGCAGCAACTCTTTTGTGTGCCTGCGGACAAGAAGCTTTTGACATCGCAGAAAATCTGGTGGCCCCTGCACCTCTTGAGTCAGTCACGTATGCTTATCTGAAAAAGATGCTGAAGGAACACTTCCAGCCGAAGTTATCCATCATTGCTTGGAGGCACGCATTCGAGCAGAGACCAGAGGCTGGGTGAATCTGCTGCGGACTTTATTGCTGCCTTAAGGCAAGTGGCCAGGCCTTGTGAGTTCAAGGATCTGGAAGAGAGGCTGCGGGATCGCTTCGTTTGCGGCTTAAGGAGCAGAGACTTACAACAGAAGATCTTTGCAAAAGAAGATGTTTCCTTCCAAGATGCCTTACGAGAGGTGGCAGCTGAGGAAGCAGCTGGCGGGGCTGTGAAGGCCTTGCGACTCACCAGGAACCCTCCGGACACAACAACCGTCCATCAAGAGGACGCTCGAGAAGGATCAGAAGCAGATCCTGAAGAGGAGGTGAACAGACTTCACCAGCCAGCTGAGAGGAGGCAGAAGGGACGTCCAGACAAGGCCCCAGCAGCTCTTCAATGCTTCGGGTGCGGAGGATGCCACAAGTGAGCTGATTGCAGGTTCCGCTCCACCATTTGCCAGGCATGTGGCAGGCAAGGCCACATTGCATCCGTCTGTTTGGGTTGACAGAAGGTCCAACCTCGGGGAGAATTGCTTCAGAAAGGTACCAAGGTCCCCAGCCAACACAGGGTGGATTTCTGCGCATCGCGCAGGAGCATTCTAAGAACAAGGACACACAAGCCCCTTAAGAAGAAACTTTCCATTAACGTTAGTAAGGGGTTCCCTTACTAATGGAGTTGGACACTGGGTCCGCTCTCTCCATTATTTCAATTAACACATTCAAAAGGATTTGTAGTAGTAGCGGCCTTCGAGCTAAACTCAGGCCATCGAATGTAATACTTACAGATTTTCAGAATTCTATGGTGTGTGTTAAGGGGGAGGCCACCCTTAATGTGCAGCATAAGGATTTTGAAGGTCTCCTAGATGTGGTGGTAGTTGGGGGTGATCGTACAAGTCTTATTGGACTCGATTGGTTCGAGGTTCTGGGAATCCAGGTAACTGGGCTGCACCATTTGCAGACAGCGAGCCTTGCAGAGGTCTGCAAGGAGTTTGCAGATGTGTTTAGTTCAGAGCTAGGATCCTACAAGGGGCCTCCCATCATGCTACGGTTGGACCCCACTGTCACGCCCATCAGGGTTAAGCCTAGAAGGGTACCTTTTGTCCTCAAAGGTAAAATAGATGCTGAGCTGGACAAATTGCTCCAGCAGGGCATCTTAGAATCTGTGGATTCTAGTCCATGGGAACCCCCCATAGTAATGCCTCTAAAGGCTAATGGGGAAATAAGTATATGTACTGATTACAAATGTACACTGAACAAGGCATTGCAACAGCACGCTTATCCAGTTCCTGTTGTAAGCCACATTCTGGCCTCCCTCAAGGGGGGGGGGGGCACATCTTTGCAAAACTTGACCTGGCACAGGCCTATCAACAGCTACCTGTTGATGAGGCAGCTGCAGAGGCCCAGACTATTGTAACTCACAGGGGGGCCTTCAAGGTCAAGAGATTGCAATTTGGGGTAAATGTAGCCCCTGGCATATTCCAAAGTGTAATGGAGAGCACACTTCGAGGTATTCCTGGGGTCTGCCCCTATTTTGATGATGTCCTCATTGCTGGGGAGTCATCTCAAAATCTAGCAGAGAGATTAAGGGCTGTCTTGCTTCGTTTTCGCAAAGCAGGCCTTAAGTTAAAGCAGGATAAATGTAAGATAGGAGTCACTTCAACTGACTTCTTGGGTTTCAGGATTGATGCCCAAGGCATACACCCTGCTGAAGACAAATTGCAAGCTATTCAGCAGGCCCCAAGTCCAAAGTCCAGGAGTGAGTTACAAGCATTCTTGGGACTCTTGAATTTTTACCATGCATTCCTCCCACACAAGGCTGCTGTGGCAGAA
>NW_015386737.1:54434-83572 GCF_001527695.2 Protobothrops mucrosquamatus | reverse complement strand
CAGGAGTTTCAATGAGGTTAAGGCCTTGCTCACTTCCAATGCTGTTTTAGCGCATTTCAATGAGCAACTGCCTGTTTGCATCGCATGCGATGCATCTCCTTATGGAGTGGGAGCAGTACTTAGTCATCTGAAGGCTGATGGGACACAGGTCCCTGTGGCCTATTATTCAAGGACTCTGTCATCTGCAGAGCGGAATTACACTCAGATTGACAGAGAAGCCTTGGCAATAGTGGCTGGCATTAAGAAATTCCATGATTTCTTATATGGTCGCCACTTCACGGTCTATACAGACCACAAGCCTCTATTGGGCTTGTTTACAACCAACAAACAGACATCTCATATCATTTCTCCTCATATGCTGAGATGGTCCATCTTCCTGTCAGCACAAACTGGGAAAAGAGATGGGCCATGCAGATGGCCTAAGCAGATTACCTCTGGAACAGATAGAGCCAGACCCTGCTCCTGCCATTAATATTCTTTCTATTCAAGAGTTGCCTGAATCTCCCCTCAATGCCAGGGATGTGGCTGCAGAGACTGCCACTGATCACACGCTTGCATGCGTGCTGACATGGGTATTGTCAGGATGGCCTTACACGTGTCCAGATGCGACATTTCAAAGTTTCTGGCTAAGAAGAAACGCACTGTCTACTTCAATGGGTGCCTATTATGGGGGAGTAGAGTAGTTATTCCTACCTCAATAAGGTCTAGGGTCTTGTCCTCACTGCATGAGGGACATCCAGGAATTGTGCACATGAAAGCGCTTGCGCACAGCCATCTTTGGTAACCTGGGCTTGATAGAGCAATCGAAGCTCAGGTGCACGGGTGCCAAGTGTGGCAACAATCACGGCCTGAAATGCCTCAGGCCCCAGTACACAGGTGGGAGGAGATGCACACCCCTAGGTCACGGGTACATTTAGATTATGCTGGGCCCTTTCAGGGGCAATTCTTCCTTATCCTTGTGGATAGCCACTCCAAGTGGCTAGAGGTTGTACCTGTCTCCTCCACTACTACTACCAGGACCATCCAGGTGTTAAGAGGAATCTTTGCAACCCATGGCCTTCCAGATGTGCTTGTATCTGACAATGGTCCTCAATTTACATCTTCTGAGTTCCAGGCTTTTCTTCAGGCCAACCTGATCCGGCACGCAACGTCTGCTCCCTTTTACCCTTCCACCAACGGGCAAGCGGAGAGCATGGTGTGCACCACCAAAGACGCACTCAAAAGACTAACATATGGCAGTTGGCATCACAGGTTAGCAGATTTCCTTCTTGCACATCACACCACACCATGCACTGCCACCGGAAAGAGCCCAGCTGAACTGCGTTGGAGTCGCCGCCTCATTACTAAGTTGGATAGACTGCACCCTGACCGGGTGGCTTCACAGGTGTCATAGCCACGGGCACCTAGGAGACTTCAGGTGGGCGATCTGGTCTGGACTAGGAACTATGGTCCTGGACACCTCTGGGTTCCTGCTGTCATCTGTAAGATCTCTGGACCTCTATCATACGAAGTGACCCTGGGAGATGGTCGCGTCCTGAGGTGTCACATCGATCAACTGCGCTGGCGGTTGTCCCATGATGCTTCCACCCCTACCTCCACCCCTACCTCCAGGTTGTCCTATGATGCTTCCACCCCTACCTCCAGATCACACTTCAGGTCAACATTCTGAGACACTGCCCCATTGCTCCTGGGAAGTACCACAGGACGCTAGGGATTTCTCAGGGGTGGAGCAAGGGCATCCTCACAGTTCAGCAAGTGCGCCGAATAGGGAGTCATGCATATCCACAAGAGCTCCAAACAGGGATTCACCTGAGGAGGAGTTTGCCATAGAGGCGGCTCCTGACTTTGGCACTTCTGCCACTGGGGTCTGGAACTATTGGGGCACTCCTGCAACGCAGGTCATGTCCGAGACTGGTCACGTGCTCGAGGGATCAAGTTCCCTGGAGCCATCCAGGGTAGTGGGGGAATCCTCAGCCAATTCAGAAGGTTGGGGAATTCCAGCTGCTCTACAGGAGCCTGGAAAGAGCTCTGGCAAATTCACCAGTATGCCTCACCAGGGGTCACCTGCAAAACGTATGCATAAAAGTCCTGGTCTAGTGAGCCCATCAAACGGGCCAGTAGGCCAGGCACCCTTAAGTGTCCAGAGTGTGGGAAAGATTTCTCTTCGAAATCTATCCTGGTGAACCATCAAACGATTCACACAGGAGAGAAACCATATAAATGTCATTGTGGGAAAAGTTTTAGTCAGAATTCCTACTTGGTGAAACATCAGAGGACTCACACAGGAGAGAAACCTGTCTGCCTGGCCGGGCAGGTGAGCTGGTCTGCCTAGCCGGGCAGGTGAGGTGACAAGCCAAGCCCACTCCCTAACAGTCTAGGTCATGGAGATGAACCTACGTTGTAAAAATAGATAGACACGCAAAGCCACATTAGAGAGTGGTTGGTTAGCCAACCCTATTAGTTATAGAAGGGTGTTGTATGGAGTGGAATATTATTTTTCTTTTATTTTATTATTGTAAGAAATTGGAATTGTGTGTGTGTTCTATCTAGGGGGGAGGAGTGTTGTGTCCTGGGCCTGTTGAGGAAACTCAGCAGGCCCAGAAAAAGGTTACAAATGGTCCCGTGAATTGTAAAACCTGCCCGGGACCAGACTGAGTGGCGCCAGCCTTGCACGCATGCGCAAGGTGCGAAAACACTGCCTTCCTATTGGTTAGCACTAGCTGGGTTCCTCATCCTATAAAAGGCCTGCGAGCCTTTTGCTCTTTGCTTGGAGTTGGAGAAGGAGAATAAAGAGCTATTGTTTACACAATGCGTCTTCGTCAATTGCTTGCGAACCGCAAACACAACACTCTCAGTCATCAACATTTTGGTAATTTGAACTGAGAGCCAAAACAAAGTCTTCTCTACTTTGAGAGGATACTGTTGTGTCCTGAGCCTGCAGAAGCAGGCTCGGGACGATGCAAGAGTCCCGGGCATTTGCAAAAGCTGCCCGGGACCAGACTGAGTGGCGCCGGCCTTGCGTGCATGCGCAAGGCGGGAAAAGACCGCCTGCTATTGGTTGGAATTGCCCGGGGATCAGAGGGTATGAATAGAGGCCTGCGTGCCTCTGCTCTGGCTGGTTGTTGATTGTAGAGAGAGAATAAAGACTGTTAGCAAAATGCATTGCTTCCTTCGCCATTATTCTCCGGACTTAACACTGGTGACGAAGGTGGGATGCAGTCGAGACAGCTAGGGAAGCTTGAAGACTCACCCAAAAGAAGTCCGGAAGAGGGACGACGGTGTTGAAGTCAGCGTCTATCCTGCCAGTACAGCATCGCTGGAGGGTGAGTGCAGCTGAAGAAAACCCTGTCCCTTGATCATGGCGAAAATTGGGCGGTTATCTGAATTTGATGTCTCTCACCCGGAGAAGTGGGAATCTTACGTTGCAAGGGTGGAGACTTACTTCCGCGTGAATCAGATAAGGAAAGATGGCCTAAAGGCTGCCACAATGTGTGCTTGTGGGCAAGATGCCTTTGAGATCGCTGAGAATCTAGTCGCCCCGGCCTCGCTAGAAACGGTTTCATACGCTGATTTGAAGAAAGTTTTTAAAGAACACTTCCAGCCTAAGCAATCTGTTATTGCTTGGAGGCACACATTTGAACTGAGGGATCAGCGAGCTGGGGAATCAGCAAAAGAATTCATTGCAGCCTTGAGAAGAGCGGCTAAACCGTGTGAGTTCAAGGATTTAGAGGAAAGGCTGCATGATCGTTTTGTGTGCGGACTGAGGAACAGAGACTTATAGCAGAAGCTGTTTGCTAAGGAAGATGTCTCTTTCCAAGATGCTCTGCGAGAGGTTACGGCAGAGGAAGCTGCAGGTGGAGCGGTCAAGAATCTGTGGCCCACTCAAAGCGCTCCAGAGACTGCAACCATCCACAAGGAGGACGTGCGGGAGGATTCGGAAGAAGATCCCGAAGATGAGGTGGACAAGCTTTACCAAGCAGCTGGAAGGAGGTCCAAAGATCGTCAGGACAAAGGCCCAGCTGAGCTTCGATGTTTCGGATGCGGTGGTCGCCACAAGCGAGCGGAATGTCGGTTCCGTTCCGCCATCTGCCGAGCGTGCGGGAAGAAAGGCCACATCGCTGCGGTTTGCCTGGGTCGACAGAAGGTACAACCGAAGGAAGAATTGAATCTGAAAGGTACCAGGGTACCCAGTCAAAACAGGGTGGGGTTCTGTGCAACACGCAGGAATATTTTAAGAATAGGCACACAAACCCCTTAAAAAGAAATTATCCCTTAAAGTGAGATTGCAGGGAGTTCCATTGTCGATGGAACTTGACACGGGGTCTGCCCTATCCATCATTTCCCTCAACACATTTCACAAAATCTGCAGCAGCAGTGGCCAGCAAGCTTCGCTAAGGCCTTCTAATGTAATCCTTACTGATTTTCAAAATTCCAAACTGTGCGTTAAGGGGGAGGCCACCCTTAAGGTACAGTATAAGAATTTTGAAGGCCCCCTAGACGTGCTGGTTGTGGGGGGTGAGCGCACGAGTCTAATTGGACTCGATTGGTTTGAGGCCTTGGGAATCCAAGTAACAGGGCTGCACAAGTTGCAAACGGAGACCCTTGCAGATGTCTGCAAGGAGTTTGCACATGTGTTCAGTTCTGAGCTGGGATCCTACAAGGGACCTCCAGTTTCACTAAAGCTAGATTCAGCTGTACAGCCCATCAGGGTTAAACCTAGGAGAGTACCATTTGCTCTTAAGGGCAAGATTGATGCTGAACTGGACAAGTTGCTCCAGCAAGGCATATTAGAGCCTGTAGATTCCAGCCCGTGGGAAACTTCCATTGTAACGCCTTTAAAGGCAAATGGGGACATTCGTATTTGTGCAGACTACAAGTGCACACTAAACAAGGCCCTACAGCAACATGCTTATCCTGTGCCTGTAGTGAGCCACATTTTGGCTTCTCTCAAAGAGGGCAAGATTTTTGCTAAGCTTGACCTGGCTCAGCTGCCTGTTGATGATGCAGCAGCAGAGGCTCAAACCATTGTTACCCATAGAGGAGCTTTCAAGGTGAAAAGGTTGCAGTTTGGGGTGAATGTCGCCCCTGGCATTTTTCAGAGTGTAATGGAAAACACCCTGAGGGGTATTCCTGGTGTGTGTCCTTATTTTGATGACGTTCTCATCACAGGGGACTCTGCCCAAACGCTGGCAGAGAGGTTAAGGGCTGTTTTGCTTCGTTTCCGAAGAGCAGGCCTTAAGTTAAAACAGGACAAATGTAAGATTGGTGTGCATTCCACTGATTTCCTGGGGTTCAGGATAGATGCTCAGGGTATACACTTGTCTGATGCTAAGCTCAAAGCTATTCAGCTGGCTCCAAGCCCCAAGTCTAAGGGGGAATTACAAGCCTTTTTGGGTTTACTAAACTTCTATCATGCTTTTCTACCTCATAAAGCTGCTATTGCTGAACCTTTACAGACTTCTAGATAAAAATGCCTGTTGGCGTTGGACCAAAGTCCATGAAGCCAGTTTCAATGAGGTTAAGGCCTTGCTTACATCCAATGCGGTGTTAGCTCATTTTAATGAGCAGTTGCCAGTGTGTCTGGCTTGTGATGCTTCCCCCTATGGTGTGGGTGCTGTGCTTAGCCATCTGACAGCTGATGGGACTCAGGTCCCTGTGGCATATTATTCTAGGACATTGTCTGCTGCTGAGCATAACTATGCTCAAATTGATAGGGAGGCTTTGGCTATTGTGGCTGGAATTAAAAAATTCCATGATTTCATCTATGGCCATCCTTTTACGGTCTTTACTGACCACAAGCCGTTGCTGGGGTTATTCACTACTTCCAAACAAACCCCACATATACTGTCCCCTCGCATGCTGCGATGGTCCGTTTTTTTGTCTGCTTATGACTATTCACTAGTTCACAAACCTGGCAGAGAAATGGGTCATGCTGATGGGTTAAGTAGGCTGTCATTGCCTACTGTGGAGCCTGATCCTGCCCCTGCTGTGCACATATTGTCCATTCAGGAATTGCCAGAGTGTCCCCTTAATGCTAGGGATGTGGCTACTGAAACTGCCACTGATCACACGCTCAAACGCGTGCTGACATGGGTGCTGTCCAGATGGCCTGACAGATGCCCCGAGGAGGACTTTCAACGTTTTTGGATCAAGAGGCACGAGTTGTCCACTTTCAATGGCTGCCTCCTCTGGGGCTCTAGAGTTGTGATTCCGGCCTCATTGAGGCCAAGAATCTTGGTTTCATTACATGAGGGCCACCCTGGGATTGTCAGGATGAAAGCACTTGCGGTCAGCCATTTGTGGTGGCCTGGCATTTATAGGGCCATTGAGGCCCAGGTACATGGGTGTCATGCGTGTCAGCAGTCCAGGCCAGAAATGCCCCAGGCCCCTGTGCATAGATGGGAGGAAACACACACACCATGGTCTAGAATACATATAGATTATGCTGGGCCCTTTCAGGGGCAATTCTTCCTGGTTGTTGTAGATAGCCATTCCAAATGGTTGGAGGTTGTGCCTGTGTCATCCACCACCACTGCCAAGACCATTCAGGTGTTGAGGAACATTTTTGCTGCACATGGTCTGCCAGATGTTTTGGTGTCGGATAATGGTCCTCAATT
Source organism: Protobothrops mucrosquamatus (assembly GCF_001527695.2). Lineage (NCBI taxonomy): Eukaryota > Metazoa > Chordata > Lepidosauria > Squamata > Viperidae > Protobothrops > Protobothrops mucrosquamatus. The sequence continues at coordinate 76,955 of NW_015386737.1, read as the reverse complement.
TACTTCTACTGAGTTTCAGGGTTTTCTACAAGCCAACATGATTCACCACGCTACTTTGGCTCCATTCCACCCTTCCACCAACGGTCTGGCTGAACGAATGGTCCGCGTCGCCAAGGATGCTCTCAAGAAACTGACTTATGGCAACTGGCATCACAGGTTGGCTGACTTCCTTCTAGCCCATCATACTACTCCATGCACTGCCACGGGTAAGTGCCCGGCTGAACTCCGTTGGGGTCGCCGGCTTGTGACTAAATTGGACAGGCTGCATCCGGAGCGAGTAGCTTCACAGGTGTCTCAGCCACACCCACCACGGGTCCTGCATGTGGGTGATCCTGTCTGGGCCAGGAATTACGGGCCTGGACACCTCTGGGTCCCGGCTGTGGTCTGCAAGATCTCAGGGCCTCTGTCCTACGATGTGTCATTGGAAGACAGCCGCGTTCTTCGCCGCCACATTGATCAACTTCGTGTGAGGCGGGACTCACCTAGGTTTCCTCCTCAGTCTTCTCTAGGGGGGCAGGAGGAATGGGAAATGCATTCTGGGAATCAGAATCAGCAGCCAACACTGGCTGTTGAGGACAACATGGGTACGCAACACCCACATTCCGTAAGTGCTCCAAATAGGAATTCATGGGGCAGGGGGCAAACAGACACCGCCACACTCACTCCAGCCTGGGAGTCACACCGGAGGTATACTAACTACCCACAACTCACCAACAATACTCCAGACAAGGAGAATGACTGGGAGCATACTCAGAACTCACAGCATACAAGAGAGCAGGCACAACAAGGTGGGGACATGCCCTTTTCAGCAATGGCTCACAGAAGGATGTCCCCACGCATTAGGGCTAACAGGGAGATATCCTTGGACCCTATCACTACAGAAAGGAGCCAGGAGAATTACACACTTCAGGAAACATTGAGATGAGTTCAGAGGGCTCAGAAAACTCCCCAAGAGGTAGGTCAACCAGGTATAGTGAACAGCAGAGTCCTGACTTCCTGAGCCTAGGAGGCGGGCAGGGAAGTCAGGCAGCAGTCACTAGACAACCACAGGGTAATTCACCTAGTGTGGAAAGCAACGGTGGGAACAATTCAAGCTCTCCAGGTCCGAGAAGGTCGCTACGGGTCAAAGGCCCTCCCAAATACCTTGCAGATTACGTAAGGTGAGCAAGAGTTTAGGAACCTGAACAAGAGGTCCAGACTGGTTAGCTCTTAGGAAACTGGGTTGGGCGCATTGGTTCTCAGAAAAGACAGAACGGCCCCATACCTCTCACAATCTGTGCATTTATTGCAACAGTAAGTAAACAAAGGATCTACCAAAGGTGGCGTCCATGTGGGCGCAGCATTATTTTATCTAGGGGGGAGGGGTGTTGTGTCCTGAGCCTGCAGAAGCAGGCTTGGGACGATGCAAGAGTCCCGGGCATTTGCAAAACCTGCCCGGGACCAGACTGAGCGGTGCCGGCCTTGCGCACATGCGCAAGGCGGGAAAAGACCGCCTGCTATTGGTTGGAATTGCCCGGGGATCAGAGGGTATAAATAGAGGCCTGCGTGCCTCTGCTCTGGCTGGTTGTTGACTGTAGAGAGAGAATAAAGACTGTTAGCAAAATGCATTGCTTCCTTCGCCATTATTCTCCGGAGTTAACAGATACATTGTATTTTTATTTAAATGATAGCAATTCATTGAAATTATGAGTCAACATATGTGACTTAGTACTTGTCCTGTGCAAATCTTTCATGGAAAGCTTTGATTCAGTGATGCTTCAATCAAATCATCCCATCAAAGTTAATTTATGAACCAAAGCCTTAACTGCCTCAAAGCAGTGAATGGACTCAGATGGCTTTGAAGCATTTTGTAGCCTTTGGAAGTGCTTCACTGATTTGGTGGCTTTTCACAGAGCTGCTGTACACTATATATAGTGCTGCAATTTCACGTCCATTTATGGAAATAACTGAGCTTTTCAACACCAGTATGATCACTTATTAGATGAGTTTCACCATCTCATTAAATCTGTATCTGTCAGAACTGTTTTTGTTTTCAAGGTTACCATTGTTTTCAACATCATTCACTTTCTTAGTTTTCACCTCTTGTAGTGAAGACACCAGTCTAGAAAGCAAAAGATAGTGAGTTCAAGTGCCTTAGCCATGAAAGCAGCTGGGTGACCTTGGGCCAGTTACTCTCTCTCAGGCCAACCCAGATCATAAGGTTGTTGTTGAGGGGGAAATTGGAAGAGGAAGGTATGTCGGATATGTTCACTGCCTTGAGTTATTTGTAAAAGTAATAATGGTGGGAAATAAATAAACAAACAAAGATTTAAGACAAGTTTGTGTATGTCTTGTGTTAATGCAATGTCAGTCTTTTGCCCAAGCCATGAGCATCCATTGAAATAGGGAGCAAGGGGTTGGGAAGTGACAAAATGGGCATCACAATATATTTCTCTCCTTGGTGGGGTTGATATTATTGTTAGGCAATACATGATAATCCTCATTACTCAGCAATATATAAAAATCCTCCAGTCCTCACTTGCCATCTACAACCCTTCCATCTTTTTTCCACATATAGGATGCATTCTTTCCCAGCCTTAGTTCAGATACCCCCTTTCCCCCACCCACCCTCCTGGGTTAACACAATCTTGTGTGTAGCATCTTTCACAGCTACTTTGATCTCTTTTATACTCAGTGTAGAAAATCAGAGTATTGAAAGTTCCTGAATACTATTAATAGAGTTTATGAATAACATTCATTTTTCAGGGACTTACTTTGCCTAGCTTTCAGTGTTAGACAGAACTGAGTTCCCTCCTCCTCCTGCTTTCTAACAACAAGTGCTGGGTTTCACTCACTAAAATTTAGGCAGCCTCTCAGGAAAACTTGTGTTGCTTCCTGGCAGCCTTAGAATGCAGCGGGTACCAGATGGACCATATGCCATTGTTAAAAGGCTATGCAGTCAATCTTTGCCATTGATATTAAACAAAAGTCAGGATTATGAACGTGCATGTGCGTGTGTCCATAAATAGGCTCACATGCTGATTAAGCCTTTTCTCTGACAATCTGGCTTTTGTACCATGTGAAAATATAGACTGCATCCAAGTATGTTGGGCATCACAGATGTTACAGGGAAATGATATGTGAAAACACTGTACTTCTTGAAAAGCTTAAAAGAAACTTTATTTCTCCTTCTCCCCATTCCTCATCCACCCAACCCCAGTCGCTATTATCCCTCCCCCCTTGCCAGTTAAAATGAACTGTCAGAGCCTGGATAAAGATACAAACAGGATTGCGTACCTTACTAAGGTGGCAGAGACTGGTAGACTTTGATCTAATTCTGTTCGCTGCTTTATGATGCATGGAGCTGTCAGATAAAGAAGTGTTAAAAAAAATATTCTCCTAAACTGTCAGCCCTGACAAGCCCTGTGATGAATTACAGAGAAAACAAAAGGGTTATCACCTTAACCACAAACAATTATATCTGTTTTTTTTCATAAGGGTGCCTGAATCAATGTGTAGTTCCCAGGATGCAAGTAGTTGGGAAGCCTGTAGAAAAATAGACCCTGTGACACATGTTGAGTTAGGATTTAGAAAGTATATCTTAACTACTCCGATGCTAATATGATGCTGATGAGATACAGCCCTGCTCATTTATTTCAAGAAGAAGAATCCTATAGTTTTAACAGATACAATTTTTTCATGGAGAGAATATTTCCTTGGAAAAAATGCTTCCATGTTTAACTTATCCCATTTTATCAAAACTTATTAATATTAAAAGAAAAAAGGAAACTTACTTAAAAAGAGACAATGTTTCAAAGAATGTTAGTATTATATTGCATGTGAAAAATGAAAAATAATTCCATCCATTATCCATCCATCTGTCTGTCCATCCATCTGTCCATCCATCCATCCATCCATCCATCCATCCATCCATCCATCCATCCATCCATCCATCCATCCATCCATCCATCCATCCATCCATCCATCCATCCATCACTATTACTTTTGCTATTAAATTAATTCAAGAAAGGAGAATGGAGATTTAGAATAGGATAGGATAGGATAGGATAGGATAGGATAGGATAGAGCTGGAAGGGACCTTGGAGGTCTTCTAGTCCAGCCCCCTATACCATCTCAGTCATATAATTGTCCAGTCTCTTTTTAAAAATTTCCAGTGATGGAGGGCCTACGATTTCTGGGGGTAAGCTGTTCCATTGGTTTATTGTCCTCACTGTCAGGAAGTTTCTCCTTAATTCCAGGTTGCTTCTCTCCTTGATCAGCTTCCAACCATTGTTTCTTGTCCTTTCTTTTGGTACTCTGGTGAATAACCTGTCCCCCTCTGCCTTATGGCAGCCCCTCAGATACTGGAACACTGTTTGCATGCTCTTTTTGCCTTCTGAAAAAAATATCTAAGCAGCTTAAAATGATTTAGTTTTTGCTTTCTAAAGGGCATCAAGAAAACTATCATTACACCAAAGAAATTCAAACAGGAATGGGATAACTTGATATGTTGGGAAACAGTTTATTTTTTTCTAGATTAGGATTAAACTGCAACAGCAAACATTCCTCTTGTATTTAACAGAGATAGTTTCCTTTTTCTTTGCTCATTATCTTTTTAGGAGTGTTAAATCAACATGTTTGTCTAGACTTTCACTCCTCTACATGTTCACAGGTGTCTTAGGTAAGGGAAGGCACTAGGGATATAACTATATTTTGCATCCTGTTTATCAGTGATCTTTGTAATACAATATTGTATTATTTATAACTACATGCTTTTCCTCTAATATCTGGATTCTGTTAATTCCTTTGATTAAAATATAGATGTCAACAGCAAGGGCTCCATTTTCATGCATGCAATAATCAGCTTCCCATAAATGAATGGTTGAACAGTTATTCCTAGAATGCTGTTTATTATTTTAAGTCATACAATTGCCTGAAAATGGTTTTAACATCTCTGTGCTGTTATACTAATGTTTGAGAGTCTATTGTCCAATGTGGTTGGATCTGAATATCATCAAAGAATGTTATTAAATGTGGAAAGCTTAAGGTTTCTGTAGTGATACTGCCTGAGCTCATTGTTATGTCAATCATTTATAGTTTTAGAAATTTTGACATCCATCTCTTTCTATAGTACTACTGTGTTTCCCCAAAAATAAGATCCAGTCTTATAATTTTTTTGCCTCCAAAAGAGGCACTAGGTCTTATTTTCAGGGGATGTCATATTTTTTTCTCAACACCCGTCTCACCTCACGGTGGTGGCACCAACAGCCCTGTCCAGCAGGAGCCTGAGATGCTGCCAGCCCTCTTCTTCTATGGCTGCTTGCAGCAGGAGGCCATGTGGCCCATCGCACAGGTTCTGCCACCACGAGGCGAGGCAGGGGGAAGGGGATGGAGCTGCCCCACACACCCCACACTCGCTTACTTCAGGACCTCCCACACTCCACCACCTCCCTAGTCTCTTAGATATCCAGGGATAAACAGTACAGAGGCACAGCGGCAGATAGGGCAAAGTTGGTTCACCAGACTTATTAAAAAAAACAAAGGCGGGCAGTGATTCCCTTTCTTCCATGCGGGAACTTGGAGAGTAATGGCTCAGGTTTCGTTGGCAAGCCAAGTGCAGCATTCCAGCCCTTTGTATACAAATCACACCCACAGGCAGCCTCCTGAAGCAGCCCCTGCTTCTTCTCACTTACAGCCAGCAGCCAGTTGGATTTTCTTCTGTCCTTCCTTCACCCAGGCCAGCAGGAGTTGCTGCATGTGCTAGAGAGAGCGGCGTCTCAGGCCACGGCTGTTCCTTGGCAGCCAGGCCCCTTAACCATTCACCCTGCCTCTTGTCGCCCCCTTAACACACCCACATCTGCCCTGTAAATCAGTTTCAAAGTCAACCTACAAATGTTGGGCTGTGCAGGGACTGTTCACTCCTAAGCTAACATCTTCCATGCCCTTTTGATCTTGATATCTTGGGAGACTGTCACACTGATGGGCTCCTTCTTCTCCCCCTCCCCATTCTGCATTCGCCCTACCTACCTGTCATCAGTTATGTTCCACTATGATGAGGCCACCTCCCTTCATGGGCAAGTGGGCCCCTTCCAGTGCCTTCCTTCTCAGCACCAGCATCATCCCCAATGGCTACAATTGTCTTCTTGGCTGCCACTCCCAAGCACTGGTGCCGGTGCCTGCTAAAGCCAATCTGAGCAAAGTGTGTCTCCAGGTGCATCCTCTTGGAGAAGCACAGTGGGCAACAGGTGTGGAGCCAGTGCAGCTGCTATTGCCTCAAGGCCCTGCTTAACTTCTCCACCAGGAACCTGGAACCCAGCCGTGATGTCAGCCATTGTTACCAAGGTAAGCAGGTGCATGCTGACTTTTTGGATGGGGGAGCAGGAGAGGAAGGGGGCCAACAGTGTGATGGCCTCCCAAGAGATCAAGGCATGGGAGATGCTAGTTTAGGAGTAAACCTCAGATTCAGTCCCCACACAGCCTGAAATTTGTAGGGTGACTTTGAAGCTGCTTCACAGGGCAGATGTGGGTGTGTTAAGGGAGTGACAGGCAGGCAGGGCAAATACCAAACAGGCCTGGCTGCCAAGGAACACCCGTAGCCTGAGACGCTGCTCTCTCTAGCACATGCAGCAACTCATGCTGTCCCGGGTGAAGGAAGGACAGAAGAAAACCCAGTGGCCACTGGCTGTAAGTGGGAAGATGGAGGGCCACTTCAGGAGTCTGCCTGTGGGTGTGATTTGTATACAAAGGGCTGGAGCACCACGCTTGGCCTGCTGATATAACCCAAGCTGCGGCTCTGTGAGTTCCCATGCAGAAGAAAGGGAATCACTACCCACCTTTTTTTAAAATAAATCTGGTGAACTAGCTTTGCTCCATCTTCCCCTGTGTCTCTGTACTGTTTAGCCCTGGATTTCTAAGAGGTGAGGCAGATGGCAGGGTGTGGGAGGCCTGGCTGTGGGAGTCTGGAGGTAAGCAGGTGTGGGGCGCATTGGGCAGCTCCACCCTTATGCCACCTGCCTTGCCCCACCTCATGCAACCAGACAGTGGGATGGAGTAGGCAGGGTCTTAACTAAGGGTATTTTGGTGGGTAGGGCTTATATTAGATGCATGCATAAAAATCAAGCTAGGGTTTATTTTCAGGGAAACATGGTACATCTATTATTAAACTGTTTTAAAAGAAGTAATCATGCATTTGATTTAACATTTTGAAGTATTTCAGCCAAATCATCAAAGAATCTAGCACTAAGTAACTTAGAAATAAGGAGAAATTTTCTGACAGAACAATTAATCAGTGGAATGACTTGCCTCCAGAAGTTGTTGGTTCTCCAACACTGGAGGTTTTTAAGAAGAGATTGGACAACCATTTGTCTGAAATGGTGTTATGATCCAAGTGATCAAGGCAAGGCAGGCCTCTAGAGAGTTCTTTATTTTTCTTAACAAATGTTCCTGCCAATGGTTCTCCAACAATCAGACTCCCAAACACAGCCCCAATAGTACAAAGAAGGCCCACAGAGTAGGAGCACACTCACAGGGCAAGGTCCAGGGTTTCAAGTCCAATCCACCAGGCAAAGTCCAGGCACAAAATAAGTGCAGTCCTCAGGACAAGAAACAGGTTCCAGAAAAGAAGTAGTCCCAAAGCTACAGTAAAGCAAAGGCCAAACATAGGCCACCAGAGAAGGGCAAGGTCCAAAACAAAATGCGAAGAGCAAGCAAAGCAAGGCAAACAGCAACAGGCACAAGTAAAAGTTGGGGGAGTGTAACCCAAAGCAAACAATTGTTCCTGGCAAAGACTAACTCCCCACAGCTTCTCCTTAAGTTACTCCCCTCCAGGTGTTCTTTGTGAGGAGAGGTGAGGTGACCTCCTCCCAAGCAGCCTTGCAGCCCTTCTCTGAGCTTGCCTATGCTCCACTCTCCTTGCCCTTGGATTGAGTGGAGTAGGCAGCTGTTCCTCAGCAGAGGAGATTGGCTGCCTATCAGCACCATTGCCAGTCAGCAGCTGATCCTCTCCTGTGTCTGTGCAAGCAGGCAGCTCTCTGTCTGGTCAACCACTTCCCCCAAAGCCTGAGGGGCCCGGGACAGCATCATCTTCAGTCCCTGGCTGCCTTCCCTGTCGGACAGTCCCAGCTCCAACTTTTCCTCCTCCTCCTCTGAACCAGCCTCTGAGGGGGCCATGACAAATGGTATAGGGTTTCCTGCCTGAGTAGGGTGTTGGATTAGAAGACTTCCAAGATCCCTTCCAACTCTGTTATTTTTTATTCTATTCTTTTATTCTGTTAATTCTAAAGATTCTATAATATATTGTTCACTGAGATGGCTAATATCCTATTGCCATTCATTAATCTGCTTTCCATTACGAAGGAAATCAGTAGAGAAAAAGGAAAGAAGCCTCCCATGGGCATCACAGCTAAACTTCAGAATATTAGGTTGATCAACTTTTAGAGACTAATTGAAATCCACCACACGTATCTACATCTCTATATCAGAGGAAGAATCCTAAAGTAGGTTTCTTCTGTCTTCTAGTCCAACCCCCTGATCAAGCAGGAAACCCTACACCATTTCAGACAAATGGCCATCCAGTCTCTTCTTAAAAACTTCCAATGTTGACCACTCACAACTTCTGTAGGCAGGTTGTTTCACTGATTAATTGTTCTAATTGTCAGGAAATTTCATCTTAGTGCTAGGTTGCTTCTCTCTTTGATGTAGTTCCCATCTTCAAAAAAGGGAAAAAAAATGGACCCAGAAAATTACAGACCTATCAGCCTGACCTCAATACCTGGGAAGATTTTGGAAAAGATAATCAAACAACAAATCAGCGAACACCTAGAGGAAAGCCAACATGGGTTTATCAAAAACAGATCATGCCAGACAAATCTTATTGCATTCTTTGACCAAGTGACAAAATTAGTGGATCAGAGGAATTCTGTGGATATAATTTACTTGGACTTAGTAAGGCATTTGATAAAGTAGATCACAATCTACTACTTGGTAAGATAGAAAAATGTGGGTTAGACAGCATCACCACCAGATGGATCCGTAGCTGGCTGACCGGCTGTACTCAGCATGTGATCCTCAATGGAACCGCATCTACATGGAGGGAAGTGTGTAGTGGGGTGCCCCAGGGCTCTGTTCTGGGCTCAGTGCTCTTCAACCTCTTCATCAACGATTTGGACGAGGGGATAGATGGGGAAATCATTAAATTTGCAGATGACACCAAGCTGGCAGGAATAGCCAACACTCCATAAGACAGGCTTAAGATACAGGAGGATCTGGACAGACTTGAACACTGGGCACTATCTAACAAAATGAAATTCAATGGTGAAAAAAGTAAGGTCATACATTTAGGCAAGAAAAGCCAAATGTACAGGTATAGTATAGGGGGTACCTTGCTCAATAGTAGTAACTGTGAGAGGGACCTCGGAGTCCTAGTGGACAATCACTTAAATATGAGCCAACAGTGTGCTGCAGCTGCCAAAAAGGCCAACACAGAGCTAGGCTGCATTAACAGAGGGATAGAATCAAGATCACGTGAAGTATTAATACCACTTTACAATGCCTTGGTATACTGGGCCACACTTGGAATACTGCATCCAGTTTTGGTCACCACGATGTAAAAAAGATGTTGAGACTCTAGAAAGAGTACAGAGAAGAACAACAAAAATGATTAGGGGACTGGAGGCTAAAGCATATAAGGAACGGTTGCTGGAATTGGGTATGTCTAGTTTAATGAAGAGAAGGACGAGGGGGGACATGATAGCAGTGTTCCAGTATCTCAGGGGCTGCCACAAAGAAGAGGGAGTGATGCTATTTTTCAAGGCACCTGAAGGCAGGACAAGAAGCAATGGATGAAAACTAATCAAGGAGAGAACCAACCTAGAACTAAGGAGAAACTTCCTGACAGTTAGAACAATTAACCAGTGGAACAACCTGCCTCCAGAAGTGGTGAATGCTCCAACACTGGATGTTTTAAAGAAGAGACTGGACGGCCATTTGTCTGAAATGGTATAGGGTTTCCTGCCTGAGCAGGGGGTTGGACCAGATGACCTCCAAGGTCCCTTCCAACTTTATTATTATTATTATTATTATTATTATTATTATTATTATTATTATTATTATTATTATTATTATTATTATTATTATTATTATTATTATTATTATTATTATTATCGTTTCCATTCATTGCTTCTTCTTTTTTAATACAAGTTTTATTGAGTTTTTCAGTTTTTACATCAAGGTGCTTAGGAAACAGCGTGGTGATGGGGTAATCAATTATCCAAAAACAAAGTCATTTGTATATAGTTCTATAGTCTCTAGTTCCCTCAAGTAATATACCATATTCAGATTAATACATTTCTAGTGAAATTCAATCAATCAATAAAATTATCAATAACATTTTAACTATACAAATCTCAATCCTGTATTTAAGCTTTACAAAATTCCAATTACCATATTTCAATTTAGCCATAAATGAGTATATTGTTTATACTTCGGGTATCCCTAATTTTCCTCTTTTCATAACAGAATAATTATAGTATCTAAAAATAAACATATTGTTCCAACAATTACATTCTTATATTTCCTAAACATATTCTATTCTTATTCTACTAGCTCCTCATTTACTAATACCATGTCTTCTATTATCACAATCCATTTTCTTATTCTCATTGCATTGCAAGGTGGTTATCATACATAAAATAAACATATCATTTCAAAAAATACATTTACTCTATTTCACATATATATTCTATTAACCAACAATTTTCCTCTCACTTATAAGTCTGAGTCTTAAACCTTAAGTCAATCCTTGTCTCTGAAAAGACTTTTTAACCCATTACATACAATTTTAAGTCTCATTTTTAAATCTTATTCTGGCTTTCTTTTTGTGCCAAGCAGGTTTCCATAACAGAGCATCTATATCAACAAATAAGTCTCCCTTTATTCCTCGTGATATCATTTGGATCAAGGGAGAACATCCCATCCTTTGTTTTAGGAACCTGACTCCTTTGTGGTTAATCTCTTGTTGCTTTAAAAATTCAAATCTCGATGTTTGATTCAGTTGAGTAGCACACTCAGTTGTATCCAATGTTGTGATTAATGGTTGGTTATAAAAGTTGTCATAGTTCTCAATGAATCGTATTTGTACATCAATTCCTGTTGCTTTTGGAGTTGTATATGGTTTAGTTAAAGTTACTTTTTGATCATCAAAAATCTCAGTGGGTTGTATATTGTATGGTATAAAATCCTCTTTGTTGTTGATTGGTTCCTCTTCTGTTGTTTTTTGGCCTGTAGAATAGTCAGTTGAGGTCTGGAGGTCAGTTTGCAGATTTGAAGTAGGGTTTTTGACTTTTATTTCTATAATAGTCTCTTTTATTTTGGCACATACTTGCTCAGTGGCTTCATGATTTTTTTCCAGTATAAGTTTACAGTTAAGTTGTAAATAGGATTTCTCCATTTCAGTGGTAGTTAAAAGCAGTCCTTTAATCTTCTAGTGGAGGCTATATTTAATAACAGTTAGCCAATGCCCACCCCCACAATTTCTAGCAGCTGTTTCAACTTCTTTATCTTTTCCCTTTTATGATAAATTGAAGGTCAAAACCAACCTCAGCATCAAAAAGAGAAAACAGTTGCAGTTTTTGAGTTTCACCACAAGATGTCCCCAGTAGATTATAAAATCTTTTTCCAAACGCCAGTAAAAATTTTCCCAATTAAAGAAATAGGAAAAATAATATTCTCCAGATATAGACTAGATCAGGTAGTAAAATTCTGTAATAGGGGTTTTTCTGGGACCCCAGAGTATCCACAAGTAAAAATAGTCATTGAAGTTAGTTATTCTTTCCTTTTATTCAAAACTTTTCTTCCCACACAGACAGACGCCGCTCTCTCAAGGCAAGGAAATAATTCCAAAGGGGCTTTCTACAGGGAAAAAAAATAGGGTAAAGAGAGGAAGGGAAAGGTCTCACCCGGATCATCCACAGTGGTTCTTTATGCTTACCGTATATACTCGAGTATAAGTCGACCCGAATATAAGCCAAGGGACCTATTTTTCCACAAAGAACTGGGAAAAAATGGTGACTCGTGTATAAGCCAAGGGGGCATTTTTCAGCACACACATTTTTCCGCCTGGGCTAATCGGCCTCTTTGCAACCCCACCCCTCTGGTAACCGCGTGATTGTAGCACTTTGAACAAAGGAGCAATAGTTGATAACACGCCCCACGTCAGCTGGAAGGGTATTCTTGGATAGTGAGAAGCTGGAACCGGGCGGGCAGGTGAGAGAGGCAGGCAGAAAAAAAAGGGGAGGAAATCCACACACGCACGCGCAGGGAAAGGGGGAAATGGGTGGGCCGGCCGGCTCCCCTCTCCTCTTTGTGTGTGTGTGTGTGTTTGTCTCTCTCTCTCAATTCTCCCCCACCCCAAAAGCGTGGAGGGGGCGACCTTGCAAAAGGGAGGGGGCTTCTCCCGGTTGCGGGGAAGGCTGGAGGTGCGCCTTTCTCGGCCAGCCCGAGTAAATTCAGCCGTATTCTTCAATACGGGCCGACCCCAGCAGTTCCGGCTGGTTGCTGGCAGTTGGCTGTTCCTCCCTGGCCGCCTCGGCCCCCCCGGCCCTGTCGGTGAGCGCCCGACAGGGCGCAGCGTCACCAGGCCTCCCCCTCTTCGCGCGAGGTGTCTGACGTTCCCCCTCGCGCTTGGCTGCGGCGGCCCGGGGTATTCCGTCCCGGCCTCGACACACAGCGCTGCAGGGAACGGAAGGGAAGGGGGGAGGGCCGTACCTGGAGCATCACAGGCCGGGGCGACGCCGGGAACGAGCTGGGCGGCCGCGGCGGCGGCGGGAACGAGCTGGGCGGCTGCGGCGGTAGCAGGAACCCGCTGGGCGGCTGCGGCGGCGGCGGGGGCAATGAGCTTGGCCAGCATGTTCCTGCCGCCGCCGCAGCCGCCCGGCTCGTTCCTGCCGCCGCCGCCCAGCTCATGGCCGCCGCGGCCACTGCCGCCGCATCCGCCCAGCGTGTTCCTGCCACCGCCGCAGCGCTGCAGGGAACGGAAGGTAAGGGGGGAGGGCCGTACCTGGAGCATCACAGGCCGGGGCAACGCCGGGAACGAGCTGGGTGGCCGCCGCCATGGCGGGAATGAGCCAGGTGGCTGCGGCAGTGGCAGGAACACGCTGGGCGGTGGCTGCAGCGGCAATGAGCTGGGCGGCGGCGGGAATGAGCCGGGCGGCTGTGGCGGCGGCAGGAACACGCTGGCCCAGCTCATTGCTGCCGCAGCCGCCGCCGCCGCCACAACCACCCAGCGTGTTCCTGCCACCGCCGCAGCCGCCCGGCTCATTCCCGCCGCCGCGGCCGCCCAGCTCGTTCCCGGCGTCGCCCCGGCCTGTGATGCTCCAGGTACGGCCCTCCCCCCTTCCCTTCTGTTCCCTGCGGCGCTGCGTTTCGAGGCTGGGACAGAATACCCCGGGCCGCTGCAGCCAAGCGTGAGGGGGAATGCCAGACGCCTCGCACGAAGAGGGGAGGCCTGGCGATGCTGCACCCTGCCGGGTGCTCACCGACAGGGCCGGGGGGGCGAGATGGCCAGGGAGGAACAGCCAACTGCCGGCAACCAGCCGGAACTGGTGGGGCCGGCCCGTATTGAAGAAAATGGCCGAATTTACCCGGGCTGGCCGAGAAAGGCGCACCTCCAGCCTTCCCCGCAACCGGGAGAAGCCCCCTCCCTTTTGCAAGGTCGCCCCCTCCCCGCTTTTGGGGTGGGGAGAATTGAGAGAGAGAGAGAGAGAGAGAGAGACAAACACACACACACACAAAAAGGAGAGGGGAGCCAGCCAGCCCACCCATTTCCCCCTTTCCCTGTGCGAGCGTGTGTGGATTTCCCCCCCCTTTTTTTTCTGCCCGCCTCTCTCGCCCACCTGCCCGGTTCCAGCTTCTCACTATCCAGGCATTTCTGCAAAGCGGGAGGGGTCGAGGGAGGGGGGGGTGGTTGGTGGGAAAATAAAAGATGGAGCAGCGGCCAAGGGTTTATAAAGCAAGCGGCGGAGTCCTGCAGCTCAGAGGTGACATGGGGGGAGGGAATCGGAGCTAACCAAGGAAGGAGGCGCTGCTGCTGCTGTTTCTGCTGCCGCCGCCACCGCCAGCCGGGGCATAATACGGTAAATAAATACGAGCATAGGGGATCCGCGCGTGAACGAAGCCCCACTTCCCTCGCTCCTTTTGCTTTCGCTCCCGAGCCGGCGTTTTTGAAAAGGGCTTGACTCCAGCCTGGGATTCGGAGCGGGAGACGCCGCCGCTGCTGCTGCTGCCCGCGCTGCTGTGGACTTACAATATCCGAGCAAAAGACTTTGCAAAAGACCACCCCGCCAAGGGTGAAAGGCGCGCAGTTGGGCACCGTCTTCCTTCGGCGTCTCTTTAAACGGTGCTCGGATATTGTAAGTCCACAAAGAACTGGGGAAAAATATTGACTCGAGTATAAGCCTAGGGGGGCATTTTTCAGCTCAAAAAATGGGCTGAAAAACTCAGCTTATACTCGAGTATATACGGTAGATGTTCTTGTGACTTTCGGCTGGTGCAGCTAGGTGATCGACCATCTTACTGGGCGATCTTTGCTCCATTGGCCCTAAGGAGCTACCTTGAGCCACGGAAGGAGCTACCATACTCCCGCAGTCGACAAGGAGCCTCCTCAATGGTGGTCACCCCTCCAGGGTGACTTTCAACCCTCTTCAGGGTCTACCGGTGAAGAAAAACCGGCGAAAAGACAACTCTCTCCGTACGACCGCTAGCGCTGCAAACTGGAACCGGAAGTCTCCATCCATTGCTTCTTGTCCTACCTTCAGGAGATTTGGAGAATAGCTTGACTCACTCTTCTTTGTGGCAACCCCTCAGATATTGGAACACTACTATCATGTCATCCCTTGTCCTTCTCTTCATTAAACTAGACATACCCAATTCCAGCAACCCTTCTTTATATATTTTTAACTTCCAGTCCCCTAATCATCTTTGTTGTTCTTCTCTGTACTCTTTCTAGAGTCTCAATATCTTTTTTACATTGTGGTGACCAAAGCTGGATGCAGTATTCCAAGTGTGGCCTTACCAAGGCGTTATAAAGTGGTATTAACACTTCATGTGATCTTGATTCTATCACTCTGTTAATGCAGCCTAGCACTGTGTTGGCTTTTTTGGCAGCTGCAGCACACTGCTGGCTCATATTTAAGTGATTGTCAACTAGGACTCCAAGATCCTTCTCACAGCTACTACTATTGAGCAAGGTACCATCTATACAGTACCTGTGTATTTGGTTTTTCTTGCCTAAATGTAGAACCTTACTTTTTTCACCATTGAATTTCATTTTGTTAGATAGCGCCCTGTGTTCAAGTCTGTCCAGATCCTTCTGTATCTTAAGCCTGTCTTCTGGAGTGTTGGCTATTCCTGCCAGCTTGGTGTCATCCGCAAATTTGATGAGTTCCCCATCTATCCCCTCGTCCAAATCGTTGATGAAGATGTTGAAGAGCACTGGATCCAGAACAGAGCCCTGGGGCACCCCACTACACACTTCCCTCAATGCAGTTCCATTGAGGACCACACACTGGCCGGTCAGCCAGCTGTGAATCCATCTGGTGATTATGCCAGCTGTGAATCCATCTGGTGATTATGCTGTCTAACCCCCATATTTCTATCTTATCTTAAAGTAGTTGTAGTCTACTTTATCAAATGCCTTACTGAAGTCCAAGTAAATTATATCCACAGCATTTCTCTGGTCCTCTGGTTAGTAGAAACCATTGATGCCTACATGTAGGAAAGTAGAATTTCATATTACTTACTGTACATTTTATTTCTAGCATAAAGCTATTCATGATTTTGATAGTATCAAAATACCATATACCAAGTTCCATTATTCTGTATGCAAAATAATAATGAAATATCAACTATTAGAGACAAAATAGAAGGACATAAAGCAACTGATTTTACCTTCTACTTGTAGAATCTAATGAAAATCCATGGCCAACAAGCACTGTGTCAAGGATGGCCAGGATGGTCCAGACACAAATGCTTTGTAGGTTGCTTGGGGGGAGGGAGAAGTTTGGTTTGTGAGCTGTTAACAGCTGCCGGCTACTTCATGAGAACCAAGGACATGAGGAGAGATATTTATTGAAGATTGTGGATTCTCTCATAAGAATTGCCTAATGTACAATTGGGCAGTGTAACCTGAACGAAGAGGGGATGGAGGTTTCTATTCTTCTAATACAGCAATTTAGGCGCAAAAACCACAGAGCTGGTTTTCCTTGCATCAGTGCCAAAATGGTAATAAAGTTTTGCATTAGAGATTTAATTGTCTCAGCTGTGTTTACTTTATTGGGTTCATCACTCAGAACCTTGACACATTGACTGAATGTGTGCATTCAGTACATGCAGTTATAAGAATGCTATTGCATGTATCCTGAACAAAATATATTAAGATCATTAAATTATGATTTAATGTTAATATTTATAGCCCAGTACTACAATATATATTTAATATCTATTTCTTTTGTTTCCAACACCAACATTAATCCACTGAAAAGAGCTGATAAAGAATGGAAATAATTTTTTTCCATTTTTCTATTGATCCACCATGGATTTCTTTTTTAATGTGTCTGAGAAGGAAGGAAGGAAGGAAGGAAGGAAGGAAGGAAGGAAGGAAGGGAGGGAGGGAGGGAGGGAGGGAGGGAGGGAGGGAGGGAGGAAGGAAATTCAAGCCTTATGCATGTTTATTCCAAAGTGATCCATTGTATTAAATGGGGTGTATTCCCAGGCAAATGT
The DNA here is from genome assembly GCF_001527695.2 of Protobothrops mucrosquamatus. Taxonomy (NCBI): domain Eukaryota; kingdom Metazoa; phylum Chordata; class Lepidosauria; order Squamata; family Viperidae; genus Protobothrops; species Protobothrops mucrosquamatus. Next base: position 60,203 of record NW_015386737.1, on the reverse strand, counting down.
GCATAGGATTGCTGCCCTAGAAAAAGAAGACAGATGGGCTGCTATTACAACCCACCTGCTGTCATCACCCCCTGGGAATGTGGTGGAATAAAAATGGGGAAGAAAAATAAGAAGTGTGAATGTTTTAAAAATGAACAAAGTCAATTGCATAGAAGGGAGAAATGCAATAAAGATTGTTCAGGAGCATATACATCAAAATTTCAAAAGCAATAAACTCAAAAGGACACTATTATGTTCAATGGACATTTAGAAGATTCTGTGAGTTATGATTAGTCCCTGGTAGTAGGAAGGAAGAAAAGTAAGTCGGAGAATGTGAGGTTATTACATACATTTTATTCAGGTAGGATACATATTAAAAAGTTACTGTTATCTCCCAAAAAGTACCAAACCTTAATAACTAATGAGGTGAAGTTCTCCATTTTTTTTTAACAACAATGGAGGCATCAGAATAGCTACATAGTAAAGATAAGATTGGGAATAATTGTATGGACATTTTATGCACTGAGTTTATGTTTTTACTGTAATCTCTGGTCAGAACTTTGAAAGAGGTGCAAAGCACATCTTTGTTCCAAGTACCTAATTAGTGACTTACCCAATTACAGTCATCCAACCCTTGTTGTGCAAAAATAACATGAGCTGGAAATGGTCTGCATTACATCAATGTTAGTAGTGCTACGAAAATGCTCTAAGTCACTAGTGGACAATAGCCTAAAATTAGGTCACTACACTAATAGGAAACCATATCATAGACTACATTAGGGTTATACTTAAGTGCATATGTTTAGAAATGTATTAAAAACTATATACTCTACCTGAAATGGATGCTGTTAAGTCAAATAACTATGTGGAACCAAGGACATTTTAAGGTTTTTAAAGTATTTTTAATAATCATTTTACAGCATACCAAAAACCATATATGAATGTGAATTAATTCCATATGAATGTGTTTTTGTCTTGTTCTATGGATGGGGCTAAGAATTTGGAAGCAAGAAACTGATTTCCATTAATAATGAATATTAGGACTATATATATCAGCTTTTATATAGAATTGCTACTTTGTGTCTAACCTGACTCTTCAACCTTCCTCTTCATAGTTATAAAACACTTGTCCAAGAAGAAATGGAGGCCCTTAAAATAGCTTAAAATATGTAAAAACAAAGTATACTCCTTAATTCCAGACAGGAATAGTCAAATTTAGAGCACCAGCCAGTCAGTTATGCCTCTTGCAGGAATTTATATATTGTTAAATACTTCCTTTTCTAAGAAAATGATCTTCCTTCTAGCCCAGGGGTCTTCAGACTTGACCCTTTTATGACTTGTGGACTTCAACTCCTAGAATTCCTCAGCCAGCGTGCCTGGCTGAGGAATTCTGGGAGTTGAAGTCCACAAGGCATAAAAGGGCCAAGTTTGAAGACCCCTATTCTAGCCCCTCCTTGTGAGATCTTTTCCAATTTGCAAGATTATCTTTGAATTGTTTTGAACATGATAATAATAATAATAATAATAATAATAATAATAATAATAATGATGATGATGATGATGATGATGATGATGATGATGATGATGATGATGATGATGATGATGATAATAAAGTTGGAAGGGACCTTGGAGGTCATCTAGTCCAACCCCCTGCTCAGGCAGGAAACTCTATACCATTTCGGACAAATGGCTGTCCAGTTTCTTCTTAAAAACTTCCAGTGTTGGCGCATTCACTGCTTCTGGAGGCAGGTTGTTCCACTGGTTAATTGTTCTAACCGTCAGGAAGTTTCTCCTTAGTTCTAGGTTGCTTCTCTCCTTGATTAGTTTCCATCCGTTGCTTCTTGTCCTGCCTTCAGGCGCTTTGGAAAATAGCTTGACTCCCTCTTCTTTGTGGCAGCCCCTGAGATATTGGAACACTGCTATCATGTCCCCCCTCGTCCTTCTCTTCATTAAACTAGACATACCCAATTCCAGCAACCGTTCCTTATATGCTTTAGCCTCCAGTCCCCTAATCATCTTTGTTGTTCTTCTCTGTACTCTTTCTAGAGTCTCAACATCTTCTGGAGTGTTGGCTATTCCTGCCAGCTTGGTGTCGTCGGCAAATTTGATGAGTTCCCCATCTATCCCCTCGTCCAGATCATTGATGAAGATGTTGAAGAGCACTGGGCCCAGAACAGAGCCCTGGGGCACCCCACTACACACTTCCCTCCATGTAGATGGGGATTCCCCTCAGGAGACTTAAGATTCCAATAACTTTTTGCCAACTGGACAGTTCGGTTGCAGGGAGGGTGTCTGCCAGTTTTGCCACCAGACCCTTATACATTGACCTGGGCAGCCACACAGAGACTTTAATGTTTAATGTGGCCCCAGGAATTGAGTGGCCATTGGTTTTGGGACTGGCTTGGCTAAAGAAGTGGAACCCCATGATCAACTGGAGGGAGGGGCAACTGAAATTCCCACAGGGGTAAGCCCCATCCATCACTAAAGAAACTGGTGGGAGATGTGGATTACATCATGATTTTGCCTCCACCTTCAGTGAGTCAGACTTGCAAAGTCTCCCAATGGAATACCAAGATTTGGCTGAAGCTTTCAGCGAGCAGAGGGCGGATGAACTCCCCCCTCACTGGCCCACAGACTGTGCAATTGAAATCATCCCGGGGGCAAAATTGCCAAAACCTAAAATGTACTTAATGACTCCTAGGGAGTTAAACGAACTGGAAAAAGTTATCAAAAAGAACTTATAGCAGGGGTTTATCAAGCCAGCTAGACCCCAGGTAGCAGCCCCTGTGTTATTCAGAGAGAAGAAAGATGGCTCTCTTCATCTCTGCATTGATTACAGGAACACTGTATGCATGGAAAACATGTATCCATTACCTTTAATGAAAGACATGTTAGCACACCTATCTAAAGATTTTTTTTTCTCAAAGCTGGACTTGAGAGATGCTTATTATAGCATAAGAATAAAGAAAGGAAATGAGTGGCAAACTGCCTTCAATTGCCCATTAGGTTACTTCCAATTTAATGCTCTCCCATTTGAGTTAAGGGGGCCCCTGCAGTATTCATGCAACTGATCAATGAAGTCCTATGTCCATGGTGGCGAACCTATGGCACACGTGCCACAGGTGGCATGCAGAGCCATCTCTGTATGCATGCACCCTAGTGCCACAGACAGAGGGACGCAGGGCCGGGCTCCTTCCCTCCCCCTCTCCACACATGCAGAGTCCAGGAACAGCTGTGAGAGCTGGGTGGGGTGAAGGAGCAGTTTTGGTGGGAGAGTGAGTGAGCGGCATTTGGAAGAGACCAGTGGTGGGTTTCAAATCATTTAACAACTGGTTCTCTGCCTCGCCTTCCCTCCATCTTGGTGGGGCTGGGCTGCTTAGGGGGTCGGCTGGGGTGGGTACAGGAGGGTGGGGTGGTCAGGAACTGGCTGGGGGAAGGCGAGGGGGTCTGGCTAGGGGGGGTGGGAGGACTGGGATGCCTCCTCGGAGGAAAGCCTCCCCCCACCGACTGAGCCTCTCATCCACACTTTGTCACATAGGATTGCATAGAAGGGGCACAGGGCAGAGGGCTGGGAGAATCAGAGCCGCCATCTCCCTTCTGCAGTGCAGCCCCATTGGCGTGGGCAGAGACGACCCTGGGACAGCCGGAAAGGAGCCCTCACCTGGTGCAGGCCCTGTCTACATGGTGGCTCTGACAGGGGTGGTGGTTGCTGCTCTTCCTGCTGTTCCAAGCCCCTTGATCAGCCAACCACACAGGGAAGCAGGAGTGGAGGCAGTGATGTCTGCATCGCCAAGCCCGGCCGGGAGCAGATCTGGAAGCAAAGCTGTGCCACCCACCCTCTCGCTGGTGGAGGCAGTGGTGGGGGAAGGTGAGCTGTGGTGCATACCCACCCCTCCCCACTGCCACCCCACATCATCCCACACGCATGTCCCAGAGGCACATGCAGGATGATGTGGGCAAACCCACCAGTCCAAGGATGGGAGGCACAGCTTCACTTCCCGATCTGCTACCTGACACCACCGGCCCCCGCATACAGAAGCCAGCGAGCGCATGGGGGCCGACGGTGTCTGTCAGCAGCCACAACATGCTGGCTGTCCTGCATAATGGTGAGCTGGCCACGGAGCCCCATTGGCGCAGGTGGAGATGGCCCCAGGATGGACAGAAGGAAGGCTGGCCCATCCATTCAACAGCTCTGATGGGGGCAGCTTCTGCTGCTACTCTGACTGGTCAACCATGCAGGGAAGCAGGAGGGGCAGCTAGTGTGTGAGATCCGCTACCTTGTTGGGCTGCCAGTGAGCATCCAAGGCAGATCCAGATCCCCAGCTGCCTCTCCACCTTCTCCTGCTTCCCTGCATGGTTGACCAGTCAGAGCAGCAGCAGAAGCTGCCCCTGTCAGAGCCATTGAGTAGATGGGCCCAGGCCGGGCAAGGGCTTCCTTCCAGCTGTCCCGGGGCTGTCTCTGCCTGTGCCGATGGGGCTCCATGGCCAGTTTGCCATTATGCAGGACAGCCAGCATGATGTGGCTGCTGACAGACACCATCGGCCCCCATGCGCTCACTGGCCTCTATGTGCAGGGGCCGATAGTGTCAGGCAGCAGATCAGGAAGTGAAGCTGTGCCACACATCCTCGTGCTGGTGGGGGCAGTGGCAGTGGGGGAAGGCAGGAGCTGGCATGCGCCCACCCTTTGCTGTTGCTGCCACACATCGTCCCATGTGCGCCTCCGGGATGTGCGTGTGGGATGATGTGGGGTGGCAGCAGGGAGGGGTGGGTGTATGCCACAGTTCACCTTCCCCCACCACTGCCTCCACCAGCACAAGGATGGGCAGCACAGCTTTACTTCCAGATCTGCTGCCAGCCAGGCTTGGCGATGCAGGGATCACCGCCTCCGCCTCCTGCTTTCCTGTGTGGTTGGCCAGTCAAGGGGCTCAGAGCAGCAGGAGGAGCAGTAGCCACTGCCCCCATCAGAGCCTGTTAGAGAATTTTAATTTTCCCTGTTGGTAAAAATAAATCAGAAGCTCTCACAGCTGACTGCATTTAGCTGATTCAAATAAACTCTTTATATTCATATACAATTATTTACAATACCATACATTCTTCTTTACAGCAACATAGTACAATGAAGACTTCTTACAGAGAGATGCAGAGACCTGAGACTGAAACTGAAACCCAGCTTCTAACTCAATATCTTTTGCACAGACTCAGTAGCACTTTTCTCACATTGGCTGACTGAGTTACCACATGACTCTTCCTGCTCATGAATATCCCAACACTCCTCCCTTCATGACAGGAAGAGACATCAGACCTATTGACTTAATACATTTTCCATAGTGAACACCACCCAATGGTTTAGTCATCATGTCTGCCAAATTATCCTCAGAAGAACAATGATGTAAACTAATCAATTTTCCTTTTACAGCTTCCCTGACATTATAATACTTAATGTCTGCATGTTTACTTCTGTTCTTCACCCTGTTACCAGTTGCCATTTTTATACAGGCAGCATTGTCTTCAAATACCTTTACAGATTCTTTTACATTAATATTTAAATCTTGCAACAACTGTACATACCATGTTACTTCAGAACACAATTTAGATAAAGCAATAAACTCTGCTTCCGCTGTTGAAATAGCAACAGTTGTTTGTTTTCTGGACTTCCATCCAATCAGAGTCCCTCCAAACAATATTATAATCCCAGAATTTGATTTCCTTGTGTTTATGTCATTTGCATAGTCACTATCGACATAACACTTTAATTTCAATTCCTCAGTAATCTGTATTTGAAGACCCAAA
>NW_015386737.1:52337-53490 GCF_001527695.2 Protobothrops mucrosquamatus | reverse complement strand
CTGGACCACTGTGATAGATATAACAAACTCCCTATTGCTGAGTGATATATCTCTTGATCACAGGTTTCACCTTTGTCCGCACTTAAACTATTATAAAAATCCATACTCATGGGTGTGGGAGCAGTATTGCAATCTTTTATATTATATTTCTCCAATAACTGCTCAATTTTTCTCCTTTGACTGAGAATATAACCACCTTGTTCATTTTTCTGTATCTCTACACCGAGATATTTTTTTATTTCTCCCAAATTCTTTAATTTGAATTTCTTTCCTAATTTATCAGCAAATTCCTTGACTTGTGATGCATCCTTTGCGATGAAACAAAGATCATCCACAAATGATAACAGTAAACAATTCCCTCCTGTAACTGTCCAGTATATATACCAGTGGTGGTGAACCTATGGCACGGGTGCCAGAGGCGGCACTCACAGCCCTCTCTGTGGGCACGCGCGCCATCGCCCCAGTCCTAGGCCTTCAGCTGGGTTTTATAAAACCTTTTCGCTTTAGGCCTCCGCCGCTGTGTACTGTACCCAAAAAAAAAAGATTCAATCAAATCAGTCAATTTCAACTTCTCGCGGAAAAAAAAAGATCTTGCAAAGTTGGAATTGAGAGATTGAACTTTTTAGTCCCACCCAGTCTGCTGTTACCACCGCAGCCACGCCCACCCAATGGGCCACACCCACCCGGCACCCGATGATGCATAAGTGGGTTTTGGGTTGCAGTTTGGGCACTCGGTCTCTAAAAGGTTCGCCATTACTGATATATACAATTATCAGCTTTGCAACTCTTAAATCCGTGGCCCTTTAAAGCAGTATCTAAACAGATATTCCAGTTTCTGGCTGACTGCTTAAGTCCATAAATAGCCTTGTTTAATTTATACACCATGTTAGGTTTTGCAATTTCATATCCTGGTGCTTGGATCATATAACTTTCTTCCTCTAACTCAGCATTGACGAATGCAGTTGTGATATCAAAGTGCCAGATTTTATGTTTATATGCCGCTGCCAACGCCAGTGCTAATCTTATACTCTCACTTTTCACAGTTGGCGCAAATACTTCATCGTAGTGCACATTCTTTAATTGTGAAAAACCTTGTGCCACTAACCTGGCCTTATACTGTACATCATTATTTGGCAATACCTTTTTCTTATAT
>NW_015386737.1:31481-50097 GCF_001527695.2 Protobothrops mucrosquamatus | reverse complement strand
ATCACATGTGGTGGCTGTGCCCCAAAGTAAAAAATTATTGGGAACGGATAAGAGATTGGATACAGGAGATAACTGAGATACAAATGGATTTCAAACCAGAAATATTTCTTTTGGGCATAATAAATTTAAAGATGGAAAAACAACTCCAACACATCATTATACACATATTGACTGCAGCTCGTATAGCATATGCGCAATGCTGGAAGAGTGAAAATATTCCCACAAATGATATGATTATGTATAAAATTTTGGAATGCGCAGAAATGAACAAACTTACGTTAGAATTAAAAGACAAGGAGATGTCAGAATTTTATGAAATTTGGAATAAATGTTATAATTGGCTAGAACAGAGAAAGAAAAAGACATAATTATTGATGTATATAAAATGTAAATAAGATGTAAAGAATATTTAAAATGTAAAGCACTATTCTGTTAGAAGAAAAGATTTATGTTTATGTAGTTTTTGGTGTATGGTGTATGGTGAAAAATAAAAAAAAATTGAAAAAAAAATAAAACCTCCAGTGATGGAGCACCCACCAACAAATTATGTTCCATTTCAGGTACACAAAGCACATTGGTAAACTTTGATTCCAAATATGGAATTTTTACATCGCCTCTTCCAATGACTTTTGCTTTCTGGCCATTTGCCAAAGCCACAGCTTCTTGTGCTACTGGAACAAACCTGCAAAATAATTCAGAGTCATTAACAATTGTTTGACTTGCCCCACTATCTATTAGCCACTTGTCTTTGTTGTTGCTATAGCAAACTTTTGCAACACCAAAATGTTCCTTTTGCAAATTAGTCTTCTTTGCATGCACAAATGTCTTTTGCTGCAAATTGTTCCTCTGCAAACAGTTCTTTTTCAGATGTGTGCTCGCTCCACAAATGTAGCAATTCTTTTCTTGCAAAACACTCTGTTTGCAAAATCTCTCTTTTGTTGCAACTTGGTCCCATCTGCTCCTTGCTTCTCCGGAGACTTGCAGTCTGGACCCCCTCCTCAGGAATTTCTCTTCCTCCTGGCTGTTCCTAAAATTGTACTTTTCTTGTTCATTAAGCAAACATGCCTTTAAAACCTCAAAATTTAAGTCTTGTTCTTCTTTACACTCAAATATCACAGAAACTGTGTCCCAGGTTTTATCTCAACAGTTCAACACCAATAAAACCTTCTGTGACTCAGGGAATTTAACCCCACATTGTTCTAAGTCCAAAAATAAACTTTGCATTTTATTTAAATGCTGTTCCACAGATTCACCTGGTTGCAAACAGGTCCTGTAAAGTTTTCTTGACAATTGCACTATATTGCATGCAGAAACATTCACGTGCACAGCTCTCAACTTCAGCCAAATTTCCTTTGCAGTCTTTAGATTTGCAACATTTACAAATTGTTCATCATCTAAATTCAAGATGAGATAAGCCATTGCTTGATCATGACTTTTCTGATCACCAGCTGCAAAAACTTGTGGTGGATTTTCTACGATATACCACAGCTCTTTTGCTTTCAGCAAACATTCCATCTTAGCAGCCCATATAATGTAATTCTTTTGGTCTAAACGAGGCACAGAGCTTTCCTTAAATTCCATTGCAGCCATTCTGCTAATTCTGCCTTGTTCTTATACTTTCTAAACACAGGCAATTTCTTGCAGCTTTAAATTACAATGCAGTCCTTAGTAAGCTCTGGGCCCAGAACCTGTTAGAGAATTTTAATTTTCTCTGTTGGTAAAAATAAATCAGAAGCTCTCACAGTTGACTGCATTTAGCTGATTCAAATAAACTCTTTATATTCATATACAATTATTTACAATACCATACATTCTTCTTTACAGCAACATAGTACAATGAAGACTTCTTACAGAGAGATGCAGAGACCTGAGACTGAAACTGAAACCCAGCTTCTAACTCAATACCTTTTGCACAGACTCAGTAGCACTTTTCTCACATTGGCTACCACATGACTCTTCCTGCTCATGAATATTCCAACAGAGCCACTGTGTAGACAGGGCCCACACCAGATGAGGGCTCCTTTCCCGCTGTCCTGGGGCCGTCTCCACCCATGCCGATGGGGCTGCACTCTGCCCACACTGATGGGACTGCCATGATGCATGAGAGCCAGCAGGCTGTGGCTGCTGATGGACACCATTGGCCCCCATCCTCTCGCAGGCCTCTGTGTGTGGGGGGGCAATGGTGTCAGGAAGCAGCTGCTCCGGTCCCTGCCTTGCCTTGCCTTGCCTTGCCCTGCAGCAATTGGCACACCCACCTTACCTCGCCTCACCCCACAGGATGAGCCTCCGGCCCACTGCCCCACCTGCCAGAGACCCCCTGGATCTCCCCCAACCCTGCCCAGCCTCCATAGGCATCCCTCCTCATGAGGATCATTGAGGTGGCCACACCCACCACTCCCATGCCCACCCAGTCAGCTGTGACCACCACAGCCATGCCCACCCAGTCAGCCACACCCACCCAGCACCCGGCGATAAATAAATGGGTTTTGGGTTGCAGTTTGGGCACTCGGTCTCTAAAAGGTTCGCCATCACTGTCCTATGTGATCACTTGTATAAAGGCATCCTAGTGTACCTGGATGATATCCTTATTTACACTGAGACAAAAGATGAACACATTAAGCTATTCAGAGCGGTAATGAAAAAAACTGTGCTCTGCCAAACTATATGCCAAACTATCAAAATGTGAATTTCACAAGGATCATATTGATTACCTGGGTTATTGCATATCAAATGAAGGGATAGAGATGGATCCAGATAAAGTGAGGACAGTCTTGGACTGGGCTCCCCTGAAAACCAGGAAACAACTCCAAAGTTTCCTAGGATTTGCAAATTTCTACAGACAATTCATCCCATCTTTTGCACAGATTGCCCTCCCAATTACAAACCTGTTTAAAGACCAGAGGGGGGATAAGCCAAAGCCCAGCCAACCATTAAAATGGACGGGAGAATGTCAAGAGGCTTTTGAAAAACTTAAGAGACTTTTTTCTGTGGAGCCGGTTTTGAAATACCCAGACCCAGAACAACCCTTTATAATTCAGGCTGATGTGGCTATGGGAGCAGTTTTGCTCCAAAGAAATAAAGAGGGACAATTACAACCTTGTACTTACACCTCAAGGAAATTGTCAGAGACTGAACAGAGGTGGGCAGCTTGGGAGAAAGAGGCCTACGCTATACAGTGGACTTTACTAACCTGGAGACATTTCCTTAAAGGAAATAAAATATCGTTTCAAGTGTAGACTGATCATAAGAACCTTGAAGCCATGAAAACACCCAGAAAACTCTTCCCTAAACAGGCAATCTGCTCCCAACATTTCCATCTTTTTAATTTTACTAACTATTATCTCCCTGGTGGGAAGAATTTTCTAGCTGATGCATTGTCCAGGTTACCACAATATAACAGTAAGAAAGCAGAAGTGGCTAAACTATTTCTACTGCCTCTTCAACTAGCAGCCCCTGTGACCACCAGAGCCCAATCAAAACTCATGGGTCCTGTTGGAAAGACTTTATTACAGGAATTTAAGACTGCCTCAGAAACAGATGAATGGTTTTGTAACCATAATAGCCTGTGTGTGTTAAAAGAACATTTAGCATGGGTTGGAGAGAAACTTTATGTCCCAGCAACCTTGAGACTTAAAGTGATGCAAGCAGGACACAATTTGAAAACTGCTGGTCACTTTGGATTTGTAAAAACCTTACATCTTATTAAGAGACAATTTTGGTGGAACTTCCGGTGGCTCGGCGACTGCCAATGGAGGCTTTTTGACAGCCTCCCGTCTGGGGCTGCGTTAAAGCTGCCGAAACAGCATCTATCAGCTGTTTGGTGGCTTGAGCTTTCTCTCCGGGAGAAGGAGAGAAGATGAGCTTCACTCTGAGTAGGAGTAGAGTTCCCTAGTCTCCCTAGGAGCTTCCAGGGAGACGTAGGTGAGAACTCCTCCGGAGCTCAGAGCTTTCTCCTCAGAACCGGGATGTCTTCGTTTTTGCAGCGAAGCCAGACATCGTCTCCATCTCTGAAACTTTGAAAAATTTTTAACTGTGAGTAAATCATCAGACAGAGCTGACCAGGAACTTGGACTTGTTTGGAAAAGAAAATATAACTTTAACTCAGAAAGAACAAGGCTTCTTCTCAATTGTTGCAATTTAAAGTTAACTTTGGGGGAAAAAATGGCTGCGGGCGAGCCGCTTCTTTGTTTCAAAGGGAAACTTTCACTTCTCTTCCGGTTGTGGATTGCTACATTGTAACGACTATAAAGATTTTTGGAAAAAAAAAGAAAAAAATCAAGAAAAATTTGTTTAAATACTTATTGTTCTGGACTGACTATTAAGACTTTTTTAAAATTAAGAATGGCTTCTAAACATACTGGAACTTCTGCTGTACCTAAAGCAGCTACTCCTTCTCCAGCTGTACAATCTACACAGCAGAAAGCTAAAACTCTCCCACCCTCCCCTCCTCCTTACATTACTCTTAAAGATTTACAGGACTCTCTGGTACAAATCTCTAAACAGATAGTACAACAGATGAAAGCTGAAACAGAAGAACTTCTTGGTAAGAAAAATGATGAATTGTGTGAAAACATGTCCCAAATTTTTCAAGGTTTTGCGTTTCATGTGGATCATATAGAGGGACATGTGGATGAAGTGGTGGAGAAAATGGAGGGTATGGAGGAGAGATTAGAGAAAATAGAAGAAGGTGTGGAGATTGTTCAAAATGATATTGTAATGTCACAATATAGAGAAATGGAACATGCCATAAGAATTAGAGGCCTTAAGGAGAATTTACAAGAGAAATTGAGGGAGGAGGTAGCAGCTGCTCTAGCCCTGGTTTTTGACTCCGATCCTGAAATTATATATGGAGAAATCAAAAAAGCATATAGAGTAAATTCATGGGTGGCACATCAGAGAAATTTGCCTAGAGATGTGGTTGTTTACTTCTCCAGAAAAACACGTCGAAATGATATCATACAAGCTTTTTATCAACAGAGATTCCAGATTGCTGCTCAAGATGTTATAATTTTGAAAGAAATACCTTTAAAAAATTTTAAAAAAAGAAAGGAATTTGCTTTTTTGGCTCAGGAGTTAAAGAAGAGACAAATGCCTTTTAGATGGGAGATACCTGTTGGACTGGTTTTGAATTATGCTGGGAATCGTTATAAACTTGATACAGTTCAGAAGGCCAAAGATTTTTACTTAACGGTTCTGAAAGCAGATTCATCTCCTATGTCACCAACTAAAGGAATGGAAGAAGTGAAACAATTGGTTGTAGAAATGCCTGGAGCTGACAGACCTGCAAGGAATGCTCCAGAAGCTCCAAAAGCCGAAAGATGGTTAAGTTAATGACTTTAAATGTTAATGGACTGAACTCACCACAAAAAAGGAAGAAAATATTTCATTACTTGAAACAATATAAAAATGATATCATATGCCTACAAGAAACGCATATTGCATCAAAAGATCAAAAATATCTGGCAAACTCTAAATTGGGTCTACATTTTATTGCCCCTGCACCAAAGAAAAAAGCAGGTATAGCTTTTTATGTTAAGAAAGAGTTACTGCCAAAGTTAATAGAATCAGATACAGAAGGAAGATTTGTGCTTATTGAACTTTTACTGAATGGGAAAAAGTGTCTTGTTGCTGGCATATACGCACCTAACCAATACCAACAGCAGAAACAATTCTACAGTGTTTTACATCAAAAGATAATACAATTGGATTATAAATCTGTTATTATGATGGGAGATTGGAATGGTGTAATAGACCCTAAAAGAGATAAAAAGACTTTTTCTAAAGCCTCAACTCAAACTAGATTGCCTAAAAGTTTTTTTGCATTGCAAGAGGACTTGGAGTTAAAAGACATATGGCGAGATTGGAATACAGGAGAAAGTGACTTTACTTTTTTTTTCAGATAGACATCAATCTCACTCTAGAATTGATTTTATTTTGATTACTAGTGATTTGGTCCCCAAGGTTAAAAAAGTGAAGATTTTCCCTAGGACTTTATCAGATCATAGTCCTGTAGGGATGGAATTTTTAATTGATGGTGGAAGTAAAAGGACTTGGAGATTAAATGAGAACTTATTAAAATATGAAACTAATGTACAGAAACTTAAGGATCACTTAAAATACTTTTTCATGTTGAATATGAATAAAGGCACCTCTATGTCAATGGTATGGGATGCAAGCAAAGCTTTTATGAGAGGTGCCTTAATTTCAATGAATACTGTTTATAGGCGAAAGCAATTACAAAGGCACAGGGACTTAGAACAAGAAATAAAGGCAAAAGAAAAAGCTTTCTCCTTAAATCCAACGGATAATAACTTAAAGGTATCTATTGCAATGCTGAAAGAACAGTTTAACATGTTAATGGCTGATCAAATGGCAGTTAACTTGAGATATATGAAACATAATACATTTTGTAACGCAGACAAACCTGGAAGGTTGTTAGCTTATCAATTACGAAAGAAACAAAAACAAAGAGTTATAGAGAAAATAAATTATAAAGATAAAGAGGTTTTTCAGCAAGACTTGATTAAAAAGGCTTTCTCGGAATATTTCTCAAAATTATATGCCTCTGAGAATATACAAATTTCTGAAATAGATAGCTATCTTCAACAAGTAAATTTTCCTAGACTTTCAGATGACCAAAAAGGAATGATGAACTGTCCGATTGTGTTGGATGAGATCACTGAGGCAATTAAACAATTGAAGGTTGGCAAAGCCCCTGGTACAGATGGGCTAACGGCAATTTATTACAAAATATTGTCTGAAGAAATGTTAGAACCTTTGAGATGTCTTTTTAATAGTATTTTGTTAGGAGAAGAAGTGCCACCATCATGGAGGTGTGCATTTATTTCACTCATACCAAAGGAGGATCAAGACTTGACACAGCCTAAAAATTATAGGCCAATATCTTTATTGAATATGGATTATAAGATTTTTTCAAAATCTTAGCTAATAGATTAATGCAAGTATTAAAACGGATTATTCATGTGGATCAGTCTGGATTTATAACTGGTAGATATATGAAGAACAATGTTAGACAAATCGTAAATTTGTTGGAATATCTGGATAAAAATAATCAAATCCCAGCGGCTCTTATCTTTCTGGATGCTGAAAAGGCCTTTGATAAGTTGGACTGGCAATTTTTATTACGAGTGGTGGATAAAATGAATTTTGGGGACAGATTCTCATCAGCGTTAAAGGCTATCTACCAACAACAATCAGCGCAAGTGGTAGTAAATGGAGGACTGACAGACTTAATTAAAATTGAGAAAGGTACGAGGCAAGGATGCCCTTTATCACCTTTATTGTTTATACTGACTTTGGAGATTTTACTAATACAGGTTCGTGAATCATCGATTATAAAAGGAATAACTTTGGGTAAGAATGACTATAAGCTTAGAGCTTTTGCTGATGATTTGGTTTTTACCTTAGTGCAACCGATTGATTCAATAAGACATCTGATACAGATTCTGACACAGTATGGGAAAGTTTCAGGATTTAAAGTAAATAATAATAAGACTAAAATATTATCTAAAAATATGCTTTTGAAAGATAAAGAGACTTTAAGTAACTTAACTGGTTTTGAAATAGTGAAAAAGGTGAAGTACTTGGGTGTTTATATTACTGCCTCTAATGTTAAATTGTATAAAAATAATAATGATATGTTATGGATTAGAGTTCAAAAGGATTTAAATGATTGGAAAAAGTTACATTTGTCATTAATGGGGAGAATTTCAGTGGTTAAAATGAATGTCCTTCCTAAGTTTCTTTTTTTGTTTCAGATGATACCTATTTTAAAAAAGGATTTAAATTTGGAAGAGTGGCAAAGAGGGGTCAATAGGTTTATTTGGCAGGGGGGAAAAAACCGAGGGTTAAATTTAAAATCTTGCAAGATGCACGGGAAAGAGGAGGACTTAAAGCCCCAAATTTAAAATTATATTATGATGCGGTGGCTTTAACTTGGATTAGTGATTGGATTAATTTAACTAATAGAGATATATTGACTCTTGAAGGTTGGGACTTATATTATTGATGGCATGCTTATTTATTTTTTGACAAGAAAGTTGATCATGTTTTTAGGTCTCACATTTTAAGAACTGCACTTTTGAGAGTTTGGAAAAAGTATCATTACAAGTTAAGTTTTAAAATCCCAATGTGGGCTATTCCGGAACATGCAATACAAGGAATTACAAGGGGAGTTAAACTAAAGGGAATTGTTTATAAGGATTTACTTATTTTAGGGGACAGGACTGGCAAATTAAATTATTGGATGAATTGAGACAAGATAATATTCTCCAGTCCTGGTTCCTATATAGCCAATTGGTGGAGAGATGGCATATAGATCAAAAGTTAGGCTTGGCATTGGAAGATGTGAACTTGATAAGACAGATTAAAGATCAAAGTAGAGCTCATATTAGGAGAATATATAGTGTTTTGATAGAATTCGATTCGGAAACAGAATTAGTTAAAGATTGTATGATTAAATGGGCTCAAAATATTCAAAAGCCAATCATGCTAGAAACATGGGAAATAATTTGGGTAAGAAATGTCAAGTTCACTCAAGCACAGAATTTAAGGGAGAATTTTTATAAAATGTTTTATAGATGGCATTTGGACCCTCAAAAACTGTCTTGCATGTATCGGGACTTGCAGCCAAAATGTTGGAGATGTGGTAATTTGGATGCAACTTATTATCATATTTGGTGGACATGTAGAGACGTTAAAGCTTTTTGGATTAAGATTTGGTGGAATCTACAACAGATTTTTAAGAAAAAGATAAAATTTACACCGCAATTATTTTTATTGGGCATTATGGATAATCTGGACTCAAAAGAAATGAATTTGATGTTGTACTGTATAACAGCAGCAAGGACCTTGATTGCTCAAAATTGGAAAAAGGAGACATCACCGAATATGGATGATTGGAGACAGAAAGTTTCATATTTTGCAGAAATAGCAAAAATATCCGCATACCTGAAGGATCAATATCAAGAGAAATTTATTTTGGTATGGAGAAGTTGGATAGATTATATTCAGAGAAAATATGAAATGAACAATTATCATATAGCTTTTGATTAATTATTGTTACCTATAAATATTTTTATATATAATTTATATATATAGTTCATAGTTAAGGTGATTGTATGTTAGAGTTAAAGTAAATTTATACTTGTTTATATTATGAATGGGTTGTTTGGGTTAAATTTGGATTACTATATGCTTAATCCTGTATTCAGCTCTGGGAAGTCGGGGGGGGAGGGGGGAAGGGGATTAGGGGATTGAAATTATAAAAATTGATGTATTTATATGTTATAGGTAAATAATAACTGTATTGAAAAGAGGAGATGCTCGGCTGGTACCCCAAACTGCGCTCGATGAGGCGGTTAAGAAGGGAGATGGGATGTAGGTAGGTGGAAAGGAGGAAGGAGGAGAGGTTGTGGGTTTAGAGGGAGGAAGGTCAGGAAAGTGAATGAGGGTGGAGGCAAGGCGGGGACTACCGAGCGTTTCCGAAAATGTTTTGATTTGGATTATCTTTTTTTTGCTTGTGTATGTAAATGCATCATATTAATATTTGTTGTTTAATTACAAAAATCAATAAAAATTTTATTATAAAATAAAAAGAGACATTTTTGGTGACCTGCACTGAAAAAGGACATAGAAAGCTATGTTGCCAGTTGCCTCACCTGCGCAGCAGCCAAAAGGTGACAAGGGAAATCTCCAGAACTGCTGCAGCTGGTAGCAAGTCCTTCAGCACCCTGGAGAGAGATCTCTATGGATTTTATTGTGGAATTGCCTGAAAGTGCTGGAAACACTGTCATTTGGGTCATAACGGACTTGTTCTCCAGACAAGTTCATTTCATTCCATGCCCCAAGATTCCAAATGCAAAAACTTTGGCTAAACTCTTTGTGCAAAACGTATATCGATTTCATGGGCCCTCACAACATATAATTTCAGACTGAGGGGTCCAATTCACTTCTAAGTTCTGGAAGGCTTTTCTAGACTTGATGGGTTCTAGTCAAGTGTTATCATCTTCCCATCATCCTCAAATGAATGGGGGGACAGAGAGACTTAACTCAGTTCTAAAACAATACTTGAGATGTTTTATTAATTACCAACAAGACAATTGGTCCAACCTGTTACCATTTGCTGAGGTTGCCTGTAATAATGCGGTGCACTCCAGTATTGGTTTCACTCCATTTCAAGTAGCAAATGGTCAAACCTTTGTGGTCATGCCTGAGCTCCCCATCAAAGAGCCTGAAATCCCCTCCTTGCAGGAGTGGATTAAACAATTGCAAAACACCTGGCCGGTGGTCAGGAAAGCCTTGGATGAAGCCAGGGAAGCCTATAAAGCTCAAGCTGACAAGTGGAGGATGGAGTAGAAACCATATAATGTTGGAGACCAAGTGTTCCTTTCCACAAAGTATTTACAATCCTTGCAACCCTCAAAGAAACTGGCCCCTAAATTTATAGGACCTTTTTTTCAGTTAAATGCATCATCAACCTTATGATGGTTGAATTAGACCTGCCAAAGAAGCTATGGAAAATCCACCCTGTTTTTCACTGCAGCTTGCTCAAACCTGAAATTACCTCCAACATCAGGGTTGAGGGAGAACAACATTTTGAAATTAAAGACATTTTAGACTCTCAAACACACCATGGGGTGACACAGTACCTAGTGGCTTGGAAGAATCTCCCTGCTGCCCAGAATGAGTGGGTGTACAAGAGACATGTTAGAGCCCCTAAACTGCTAAAACATTTCCATTCTAAATAATCTGATAAGCCTAATTGATTTGTCTGTGTTGTTGTCTCCTTTCCCTTTTTGTTTTATAGGTGGATTTCCCATTCTTCTAGGGGGGCATATGTCAGGTCCCCAAACCCTCATTGTTTCTCCTGCATATATATTCTACTTTTGGGGTCTGCCATTCTGCTGGGGGAGGGGGAGCATGCTTTCACTTGGAATAACTTTCACTTTCTACTTTCCCTCTCCTGCCTCTATAACCCTTGAGAAAAGAATGTGTCTCCCTTATCAGGGAGACAGTTACAGAGAAATGAAAGCTGGAGAAGACCTTGAGATGTGCGCCAACTGTACCAGCCAGTCAGACTTTGTGCCACCTGTGGATTGGCTAGATTTCAAATGGGCATTATGACTTTGGTGGGAGGAGGAATATTGCTAGCTTAACTATACTGTTTGCATGGGTTTTTCTCCAGCTCTCGCCTTGACTTCCCTACTGTCACTGACCCCTAATAAAATATCCTTTTGAGACAATGCCTGTTTCAAGAGTTCTGCTTTCTTGAATGGTTAGTTGAAGTGGGTCCTTACACTTATAAAGCTGGAGGCTTTATAAGAATGTACTGCAAAGTCCAAAGGTGGGGTTTGAGCCAGGAGTCCTTTGTTTCTGAGGTAAGATAAAGAAGAAGACAGCCCCAGTATATAGTTCTTTATAAACATATCCATATTATAGAATTTCACCCACTCCGCCCAGGTAGGGTAGCCCAAACATCATTTCATAAGATGAAATATCAGCATCTCTTTTTGGGTGAGTTCGAATTCTGAACAAGGCCAAGGGTAAACATTTGGTCCATGGCATCCTGGTTTCCAACATTAATTTGGAAAATATGTTTTTAATTGTAAAATTCATTCTCTCTACCCGTCCAGAAGATTTTGCATTCCACGCCACATGATATTCCCACTTAATTCCCACCGCCTCCATAATTGACTGAAACACCTTTGCAGTAAAATGAGTTTCTTGGTCACTGTCTATAGCTTCTACTATCCCATATCTAGGTGTTATCTGTTCCAATATAATTTTAGTGACTAGTGCTGCAGTGGCCCTCATAGCTGGATAAGCCTCAATCCGCCCAGTCAAGTGGTTCACTATCACCAGTAGGTATTTAAGTCTCCCCACTTAAGTCTCCCCACGTAATTCAGTAAAATCAACTTGAATGCATTGAAATGGTCTCACCATTAGATGTCGCCCTCCCCTTTCTTTTTGTTGCAGAACTTTTTTATTTACTCGCTTACATACCATACATCTGTCACACACTTGCTTAGCCACTGTATATAACCCACAGCATCCATAAGCTTCCAAAAACAAATCACATAAGTCATTAGTTCCTCAATGACTTCCCTGATGTAGTACTTCCAAAATTTCCCTAGTTGTCGATTTATTCAGCATTTGCCTTCCATCAGGTAATAACCATTTTCCTTCTTCTGTTTTCACTGCCTGTACTTTCTCTAACTCTGTCTCCTCATCTATAGTGAACACTGGATTAATCCTTGGTTTTTCAACTATAGGAGTTAAATGTAACATTAAGCATTCAGTTCCTTCTGCAGCTGCCATCTTGGCTTCCAAGTCAGCTAAATTATTGCCATGGGCTTCAAAAGAATTTTCTTTCTGATGCCCTTCTACGTGTACTATAGCAATTTCTTCAGGCAACATCAAATTGTCCAATACCTGTGTAATCAGTTCCCCATGAACTAAATCTTTCCCTTTGCTATTAATCAACCCTCATTCTTCCCAAATCTTTCCAGGTGTGCACTACTCCAAAAGCATACTTTGAATCAGTGTATATAATCCCTTTCTGTTTCGCCAACGATTTTAAAGCTTGATTTAATGCATACAATTCACAGGTCTGTGCAGACCAATTTAAAGGCAACTTTCCTGCTTCTATCAAAACGTCTTCTCTTCCTTCTACTATTGAATATCCATTTCTCCTCTTTCCTTTTACCACTCTGGAGGACCCATCTATAAACAAATTAGCCTGTTCTCCCAGAGCAACATCTGTTAAGTCAGGTCTAACTCTAGTCTGCAATTAAATTACTTCAACACAATAATGTTCAATATCTGATTCTCCTTCTAAGTCTCCTCTTAAAAATTGAGCTGGATTCAAGCTAACATCAGTAGTCAATACTAGATCATTCTATTCCATAAGTATACTCTCATATTTAAAATCCTTGGGTCTGTCAGCCATCGGCTGGCTTTTTGGTTCAAGATTGCTCTCACTTGATGGGGGATATTAACCACCAAAGCTCCCCCAAATGGCAGTTTTCTGCTCTCCTTTATTAACACTGCTGTGGCCGCCACCGTTGAACATAATCCAGCCATCCTCGACAGACAGGGTCTAACATTTTTTACAAGAATGCCACTGGCTGCCTCTTTCCTCCCCACTTCTGGATCAAAACCCCAAAGCCATTCTTTTATCCGTGTTTACAAACAAATGAAATGGCTTACTCAGTGAAGGAAGGGTCAACACAGGAGCACTCACCAAACTCTTTTTGAGTTTGTTCAGTAATTCTTTTTCCTCCTCTGTCCACTGTATAACATCTGGCTCTTCTTCTAACAATTTTGTCAAAATAGCGTAATTATCTATCCACAGCCTGCAATATCCAGTTAATCCTAGAAATTTTCTCAATTCCTTCGTTGTTTTAGGTAAAGGTTGAGTTAAAATTCCTTCAATTCTCTCAGGTGTTATTCTTCTCTCACTAATCAAATGTCCTAAGTATTTTACTTCTCTTTCTACATATTGTAATTTCTTTTTAGAAACCCGGAGCCTTTTTTCTCCCAGAAAATTTAGTAATTTGTCTGTGGCTGCTTTAACTTCCACTTCCTTTTTCCCTGTCAGCAGTAAATAATTAACATACTGTATTAATTTAATTCCCTTTGGAATGGGATAAGCTTCCAATAATTGTTCCAATACCTGTCCAAATAAATTGGGAGACTCAGTGAAGCCTTGAGGCAACACTGTCCATTTTTATTGCTGTTTTTGCCCAGTGTGTGGGTTTTCCCATTCAAATGCAAAGATGTCTCTGGAGCCTGGATCTAAAGGACAAGCCCAGACGGTATCCTTCAAATCAACCACACTGAACTATTTATGCTCCAGTGGGATTTTGTTCAACAAGGTGTACAGATTGGGAACCACTGGATGTCTAGTTTCTACAATAATGTTCAAATTCCTTAAATCCTGAACTAGACGAAAAGTACCATCTGGCTTTTTAACTGGCAAAATAGGAGTATTGAAGGAAGACATGCATGGTTCTAATAAGCCATCCTTCACTAGATCTTCTATGATAGGTTGTAACCCTTTCCTTCCCTAAAGAGAGATGTCGTACTGCTTTTCTGTGACCACCTCCCCTGGAAATTTTAACTTAATCTTTAAAGGTTCTATCTCTAATCCTCCCCTATTAGCTTCCCTAACTCAGACAAGAGGATTAACCCTTTCTTCATCTTCTTCAGTTAATTTGGCCATAACTACTGTTTCTTCAGACAAGCAGTTATTTCTAGCCCTAGGGCTATGATCCCATCCATTCCCAATAAAGATGTCCCTGCCTCTGGAATATGCAACAATTCTATTTTTACTTGCTTTTCTCCTAAAGTTAACAAGGTCTCACAGAATTTCTGAACTTCAAAGCTTCCCCTTTCACTCTAGAGACTCTGATCATCTCAGGCAACAGGGTTAAGCCCTTTGGTTTGTTTATTAAGGAAGTACGGGAAGCTTCAGTAACTACTAAGAAAACTATTTCTTCATTCTCTGGCCCCACCTTTAAATTTACCAGAGGCTCTTGGTGGAGTTTTAATCTGAGAAGCCCCAGTCCCCTAATCCTCCTCCTCAAATTGGATGAGGGAGAACAATTTTTCCTCCTTTTTCTGGACTAGGCAATCACACTTAAAGTGTCCAGTTTGTCCACAGCCAAAATACTTAAGAGCTGATCTGGCCAGTTCCATCTTATTCAGCCCCCATTTGGGTGGGATTCCTTCCCTTCTATTTTGGCTTCCTCTAAATCCACCCCTTTCTGGGACAAAACCTCTCCCTCTCCCTTCCGATGGACCTTCTAATTCTTTCTTTACTATTCGGTCCACGGTGGATACCATAATTTTTGCTTATTTGTTTCTGTTTTTCATCTTCTCTCCTTACATATACTTTTTGAGCTTCTGACAAAAGATCTGCCAATAGAGTTTTCAGCCCATCCATCTTATTTCTGTATTTTCTTTTGAATATTTGGCCAGGAGCGGGTCACAAAATTTACTTTTAAAATCTCTTATCCTACTGGGCTATCTGGGTCTATTCCAGAGTATTTTCTCATTTGGTCTTTTAATCTCTGTCTCTTCCTTTTCTTGCCTTAAATCAAAAGCCTTATTAATATTCTGATTTCATGGTACTGCCTCTTTAATTCCTTCTATAACAATTTCTCTTAAATCTTGCATCTGTCTTCTGTCCTGTTCATTATTATTCTGCCAATTGGGTCTTTGTAGAGGATACTTCTGTTCCCCTGGAACATTATTATTTCAGGGAGGGTGTCTCCTCTCCCAATATCTAATTGCACCTTTCCTAATCAAATTTCTTTCTTTACCCCTAAACAAAATATTTAGTATAGCAGTCAACTCATCCCAAGTATAGATATGGAAAAGTACTGCGCCTAAGATGGAACCTTGTGCTACCTCACTTCTTACTTCTCTCCATGTGGATGTAGTGCCATTGAGGACTACTCATTGAGTTCGGTTTGCCAGCCAGCTACAGATCCATCTGGTGGTGATGTTGTCTATTCCACCTTTTTCTAGCTTACCAAGGAGTAGATTGTGGTCTACTTTATCAAATGCCTTACTGAAATCTAAGTATACTATATCCACAGCATTTCACTGGTCTACTAGTTTAGTCACTTTATCAAAGAATGAAATAAGATTGGTTTGGCATGATCTGTTTTTAACAAACCCATGCTGACTACTAGTTATAACTTTGTTTGCTTCTAGTTGTTCACAGATCTGTTTTTTATTATCTTTTCTAGGATCTTCCCAGGTATTGATGTTAAATTGATTGGTCATAGTTTCCTGGGTCCATTTTTTTCCCTTTCTTGAAGATGGGAACCACATCAGACCTTTTCCAATCCTCAGGTACTTCCCCAGTGCTCCAGGATTTTTGAAAGATGTGGTGCAATGGTTCTGAGATAATATCTGCCAGCTCCTTCAGAACTCTGGGATGTAATCTGTCCGGTCCCGGTGATTTATATTCGTCAAGGTCAGATAGGTATTCTCTTACCATTTTCTTGCTTATTTTAATTTTTGCTCTAGTTTGTCTTTTGCAGTGGCTTTTTTGGTATGTTGGGCTATAGTTTCTTTTTGTGTGAAGACTGACGCAAAGTATGAGTTAAGCAGTTCTGCTTTCTCCCTGTTGCCTGTTATTTCCTTGCCATCTTCTCTCTTTAGTAGACCTACAGTTTCCTTGACTTTTTTCTTCTTGTTAATATGTTGAAAGAAACTTTTTTATTATCCTTGATTTCTGTTGCAAGTCTTTGTTCGTTCTGAGTCTTTGCTTTCTTGACTTCATCTTTGCATGTTCTGGTTGTCTGCTGATAATCAGTCATAGTTATGTGCCCCTCTTTTCATTTTTTGTATTTGTTCTTTTTGTCTTTCAGTTTGTCAGAGAGATCTTTGTGCAGCCATGTTGGTTTCTTCTTGAATTTCTTGTTTTTCTTTTTCAGTGGTATTGTGCTAGTCTGGGCTTTTATGACCACATTTTTCAGAGTTTCCCACACTTCTTGGGTTGTTTTCTCCTTTAGGATTTTCATCCATGGGATCTTTCCTAGGTTCTCTCTGAGTTTGTTAAAGTCAGCTCTTTTGAAGTTTAAGACTGGTTGGATTGTTTTCTATTGCTAGTGTTTGCATTATATTAAATTCCAGTATGATGTAGATTCCAGCAACTTCAACTCCCTCTATCACTTCTTCTCTATTAGTAAGAATTAAGTCCATTATAGCTTTATGTCTAGTTCCCTCCTTCACCTTTTGGGTGACAAAGTTGTCAGCTAGGTAGGTTAGGAATCTGTTTGATCTCCCACTTGCTGCAGAGTTTGTCTCCCAGTTGAAACCTGGATAGTTGAAGTCTCCCATTACTACTATGGTATGCTTCCTACATGCATTTGTTAACTGGTTGGCCACAGAACTGCTTCAAAAGTTCTTGGGTGCATCTAGCAGTGTGCAGGCAAGCATTATCATGAACCAACACCACACCAGAGGTGGTGCTATAGAAAATGCCACCAAATGTGAAGATGCCAAAGAAGTACTGCTAGTGAAGTTCATGGAGTGTGGTTCGACCATCAATTCAGAAGTCTACTGTGAAATGTTATGAAAACTCAGATGAGCCATCCATAACAAGCTTCGGGGCATGCTGATTTCCAGTGTGGTGTTGGTTCACAATCATACTCTCCCACACACCACTAGACGCACCAAGAACTTTTGAAGCAGTTCCGCTGGGATATTTTTGATCACCCACCTCCCACAGCCCAGATTTGGTGCCTCAATTTGAATGGCGATTATGTCGAAAAGTAATATAATGTTGTAGTTTTCTAATGTGTGTAATAAAAGTTCTGTATCTGTGAGTGTCTGTCATTGATAACCAAACAAAGGTTTATTTCCAAGTTGCCCTCAAATTTAAAGAAGGAAATTATAATAGGTGAAGCAATGTCACACATATGAGCCACAACGTAACATCTAGAACTCGGTTTTGCCACTGTACCATTTGTTATCATGTTTTCATCTAATTTCTCATTTGAGTTGTAATGTGGATTCAGGGAGAGTGCAGTAACAGACCATTGAAAAATTTCCCAAGAGCCAGAAGCTTAAAATGAGGAGAGACCCAGAGGATGACAGTAGAACAAGGTATGGAAGCATCAGTAAATACATTTTAGGATGGAAAGTTTGAAAATAAGGTAGTAAATGGAGGGAAGGAGTTATAAAACTCCTGAACAAGTTCTTCTGAACATTTAACATTATAGAACATAGCTGGAATAGGCATGCTTACTTCTTTTTGAAACTATAGTGCTTTTGCAAAATTAAAGCCAATCCAAGCTGGGCCAGTAGATAAATGGTAGATAAATACCAAGATACTCAGCCATTCAATGATATTCTGGCTGAGAGTAATGATTACTTTATTCATCAAAACAAAAATCCCCACCGACCCCACCCCCACCCTCAAAAAAGTGAAAGAGAGTAAATTGCCAACCTGCCATCTGATCACTATGGTGACATACTTCTCATTATGATGGTTTTGTATTTTTTATGCTCCTTGCCATAGCAGGATATATAATAATAATAATAATAATAATAATAATAATAATAATAATAATAACAACAACAACAACAACAACAACAACAACAGCAACAATAATAATAATAATAACAACAACAACAACAATAACAACAATAACAACAACAACAACAACAACAAGGGGGATGTCTCCCTGGGGCCAAGGCCGGCCATGTCTGAGGGACGCGGCTTTGGAACGGTGAGGGGGGAGGTTGGGGGGCGAGAAGAGGGTGGTGTGATCAGTACAGTCAGTGGGAGGGGCAGATACAGCGGGAGCAGAGGACCATATCGGGTTTCGGGAGCACGCACACGCTGCTTACAAGCTTGTGGGTGCTCCGGTTCTTAGGACTCTACTCGGTCCCCAGGGATCTTAGACCCTCCGGCCCGGGATCACCGGCTGATGTTATGCAATGCCAGGTCCATGGTAAATAAGGCCCCCCTCATTCAAGAACTTATTCAAGAGGGGGGTGCGGACCTGGCAGGGATCACCGAGACCTGGCTGGGCACGGAAGGGGGTGTACCCCTCGTGGACATCTGCCCGCC
>NW_015386737.1:27669-29221 GCF_001527695.2 Protobothrops mucrosquamatus | reverse complement strand
TCTGGCCTAGGGAATTTTAGCGGGGTTTTTTAGGGGATTTTTAAGGATAATTTTAATGATCGGCCTGTTTAAATATTTCTTTTTAATTCGGCTTTTAATTATTGTATTTGTATTGTAGTTTTTATGAGGCTGTTAGCCGCCCTGAGTCCCATGAGGAGAAGGGCGGGGTATAAATTAAATTAATAAATAAATAATAAATTAATAAATAAATAAAGTTGGAAGGGACCTTGGAAGTCATCTAGTCCAACCCCCTGCTCAGGCAGGAAACCCTATACCATTTCAGACAAATGGCTGTCCAGTCTATTCTTAAAAACTTCCAGTGTTTGAGCATTCACCACTTCTGGAGGCAGGTTGTTCCACTGGTTAATTGTTCTAACTGTCAGGAAGTTTCTCCTTAGTTCTAGGTTGCTTCTCTCCTTGATTAGTTTCCATCCGTTGCTTCTTGTCCTGCCTTCAGGCGCTTTGGAAAATAGCTTGACTCCCTCTTCTTTGTGGCAGCCCCTGAGATATTGTCACACTGCTATCATGTCCCCCCTCATCCTTCTCGTCATTAAACTAGACATACCCAATTCCAGCAGCTTTTCCTTATATGCCTTAGCCTCCAGTCCCCTAATCATCTTCGTTGCTCTTCTCTGTACTCTTTCTAGAGTCTCAACATCTTTTTTACATCGTGGTGACCAAAACAGGATGCAGTATTCCAAGTGTGGCCTTACCAAGGCATTGTAAAGTGGTATTAATATTTCACGTGATCTTGATTCTATCCCTCTGTTAATGCAGCCTAGCACTGTGTTGGCCTTTTTGGCAGCTGCAGCACACTGCTGGCTCATATTTAAGTGATTGTCCACTAGGACTCCGAGGTCCCTCTCACAGTTACTACTATTGAGCAAGGTACCCCCTATACTATACCTGTACATTTGGTTTTTCTTGCCTAAATGTAAAACCTTACTTTTTTTACCATTGAATTTCATTTTGTTAGATAGCGCCCAGTGTTCAAGTCTGTCCAGATCCTCCTGTACCCTAAGCCTGTCTTCTGGAGTGTTGGCTATTCCTGCCAGCTTAGTGTCATCTGCAAATTTGATGAATTCCCCATCTATCCCCTCGTCCAAATCATTGATGAAGATGTTGAAGAGCACTGGGCCCAGAACAGAGCCCTGGGGCACCCCACTACACACTTCCCTCCATGTAGATGCAGTTCCATTGAGAACCACATGCTGAGTACAGCCAGTCAGCCAGCTACGGATCCATCTGGTGGTGATGCTGTCTAACCCACATTTTTCTATCTTATCAAGTAGTAGGTTGTGATCTACTTTATCAAATGCCTTACTGAAGTCCTTTATCAAATGCCTTACTGAAGTCTGGATGGGGGGAAACAGACTCAGGCTCAACCCTTCCAAGACCGAGTGGCTGTGGTTTCCGGCGCCTCGGCATAGTCAGCTGACGCCATCGCTGACTATAGGGGGCGAAACCTTGGCCCCCTCAGAGAGGGCGCGCAACTTGGGAGTCCTCCTGGATTCACGGCTGACTTTAGATGACCATCTGTCGGCCGTGACCA
>NW_015386737.1:20597-26093 GCF_001527695.2 Protobothrops mucrosquamatus | reverse complement strand
TATTGCTTGTGCTTCCATAATGTTGAATTCCAATATTGCATGATCACTTCCTCCCAAGGTTCCTGTGGCTTCAACACCTTCTATCATTTCATCTCTGTTAGTGAGAATTAGATCCAAAATGGCTAATCCCCTAGTTCCCTTCTCTACTTTTTGGGAGACAAAGTTGTCTGCTAGGTTTGCAAGGAATCTGTTTGATCTTTCACTTGGTGCAGAGTTTGTCTCCCAGTTGATGTCAGGGTAGTTAAAGTCCCCCATTACTATTGTGATGTGCTTCCTACATACCTTAGTTAGCTGACTAGCAAAAAGTTCATCTATTTCTTCTGTGTGGTTGGGTGGACATTACCTATGGTAATGTCATTTTCCCCCCTTTTATATTGACCCAAATGCATTCAAGACAGTTTTCATCATTGTTATGCTCTATTTCTGTAGAGATCTAGTTATTTCTTACATATAGAACAACTCCGCCTCCTCTTTTATTTGGTCTGTTTCTTTTAAATAATTTAAATCCCTCTAGCTGTGTGTTCCATTTGTGGGTTTCATCCCACCATGTTTCTGTAATGGCAACAATATCATATCTGTCCTCATTAACCTGAACTTCTAGTTCACCCTGTTTGCTGTTCATACTCTGTGCATTGGTGTATAGACATTTGAGTCCTTTATGACTGACCCTATGTTTACTTTCTATGTAACCTGTGTGGTGTCTGAGTTCCCCTATTGTCTTACTACCTATTTGGTTAGTGCACTTTGTGTGGCACTTGCTATTAGAAGCTTAATTTTGCTTGATGGCAAGGTTGATATTCTTGTCCACACACACATCTATGTTACATGCACTGATACATGCTCATGTTACATGCTCATCCCTATAATTTTTAGATTGCCGGGGTCAGGGATGTTCTGTATCAGAACATATCAGAAGTTGAAAGGCAGGATAAATCTACTTCAGCTATCATGCAGGTCAGTCTGTGCTAGGTGACATTATAAACTTTCCTGCTCCTTAAAGAATGGAGTTACACACTTTATGTATGCAAAGAAAGATACTGGAATAGAATGAAGGCCAGTACACTGTGATAGCATTAACTGAGCAGTAGAGGGCTCTATTCAATATCATATTCCAGCTGCCCTCTGTCTGGAAGCACCCTTGATTTTGTTGTTTGTTAGGAAAGATGAATATTACAGTGAGACAATTCACAAATCCAGCTCTTCTTGGAGATGTATATATTTGTTTATGGCTGATCATACTACACTCTGTGTCAGAATAAAGATGGGAGCAGAAATGTGATCAGGGCTGTTTGATCCTATTGATGTTAGAGATTTGAAACACAGTCATTTGACAAGAACTTCGAGCTTCAATAGCAGCATGAAAGAGCAGGCAACTGAAAAAAGAAAGCTTATTGTGAGTTAATATAGGCAGAAATATTTATATTATGATTGTGAGCTCCACAGAACCTAAATTCCTACTCCCTTAAGCATGCCACAAATTCCCCAGTAAATACATTTTCTCCCTCTGGAAGACAGTACTGAGGAGATGATGCACCAGTTGTAACTTCAAGGATGGTTCTTAAGTAACTATTTCAAAAGTTGTTAAGTAATGGAGGACTACTTGTATACAGTAGTTCCACATGATACAATTGTAAAAAGTCAAGATTGTACATGCAGTTCATCTAGAAAACAGATGGAGCTTATATCACTCAATTAATACGTTTCCATCTTGATTTTTTGGATCACACCCCACAGATTTTTGATGACAGCAGTAAAAAGTACCATCTGTAAAGTACAGATATAGTAGTAGCTGTATCATAAGCTAAATAATTATATGAGATAGAAAGAATACATACCTAAAAGAAAAAGGGTCTTTTTAAAAATCTGCCTTGTTTGTTTGTTCCAGTTTGGATACCGTCTCATTCCTTTCTCTGAGATAAACTTCCTTTGGCAGAGGATAATACAGAGACCTTCATAACCTAAATGAAGATCTTGGGCTAACTAATAAAAAGTTGCATACTTGAGAAATGAGTACTGAGAAAACCCTGTATTATAGTTTATAGCAGGGGTCTCCAACCTTTTTGTTTTCATGGCCCGGTGGAAGAGAGAGGGTCAGGCACCTTACATGTGCATGCGCAAATGTGAATGTGGCCACATGTGCATGTACAAACAGGCTGCGAGCATGCACACCACACAAATGGGGCTGCGAGCATGCACGCAAGGCTCTCAGCGAAGGTGGCACATGTGTGAGGCTTGTGGCACCACCACCTCCAGGGTTGCGGCGATGCTACCACCAGTGTGAGGCTCATGCCATGGCCCGCAGCAATGCCTCCCCAGGCACGAGGTTTGCACTGGCGCCACTGTGTGAGGCTCGTGCTGCGGACTGCAGCGATGCCATCCCCATGCGAGGCTTTTGCTGTGGCCCACCTGCCACTTGCACTGCTGCCGCCATCCAGTAGCGCTGCCGCTGCCCACACAACATTTGCGGCAACAGTGGCACAATGGGGGGTGAGCACACACACATGCACGTGCACTGCCCAAGTACTCATGTGGCCCGGCGGCAAGGAGTCATGGCCCGGGAGTGGGCCATGGCCCATAGGTTGGGGACCTCTGGTTTATAGTATATTATAGTGACCGTTTCTTGGCCATTCAAAAAAAAAGAAGGAATATCCAAAAGTGCTATGGACAAATGATATCTACATATCCAAACATATATACATGACATAGAGATCATCTATGTTAAAAAATAGTTTTCCAAATACATGAGATGATCCTAACTGGCTTTGAAAAGAAAGAGATCTTCAAGCAACTATTTAAACCAAATAATGTCATTCATATCTTTCTTAATGAAAGATAAACCTGACAATATTAGGTTAGTGATGCTTTTTATTAAACACCAAGCACGAGATCATAGACTCCCCACAATCCAAAAAGGTTAAATGTATACTAAATGGGATCTATACATCCTCAGAGCTGGGCTGAATAAATTGAATATGCTTAGATTTTTTTCTTCCTCACTTTTCAAAAGCAGTTGCTCCTCAAGGGTGAAATTTAGGTGCCATCTTCAGTTTTTAGAAAGCAGAATAAATATTGCTTAGCTTTGCAAATTGCTTGGTCGTTCTCCTTTATAACCTGATTACTATTTGCACAAATATCACTCCCCGATGTAAACAGTAATGTCCTATCACAGATGCAGACTGTGCTTTGCTCCATTACATGTTTAGCAACAAACTTTCATATAATGTGAGGGGGAGAAGGTTCTAGTTACAGCTATGAACTTATTAAAAACTTATTTTGAAATTTTCTGGTTTATAAAAAGTAAGTCATGCCATATTCATATGTTTAAAAAAGGAGGGAAAACACCAATAATCTGGAAGAACATGGAAATACTGTGGATGTAATAAATTTTAAGGAAAACATTTTATAATGCCTATCATCATTCCTTGAAAAAATGGTAAAATAATCTGTGTTTCTGTGTTGCTCAATCTTGGCAACTTTAAGATGCCTAGACTTTGACTCCCAAAATTCATGCTGGCTGAGGAATTCTAAGAGTTGAAGTCCAGGTATCTTAAAGTTCCAATGTCAAGAACACAATTAGATTTTGGTGAATCAGCAGCTTTTGTACTTTGCAAAGTTGATTAAGACCCTGAATCATTCCAGAAAAATGTCTTGAATGGACAGATGCAATCCTCTAGCTGTCTGTTTAATTCTATCTCTGTTTAACATTTATATCCTTTTATAAATACCGTAATCTGGAGGGGTTGTTTATAAAATCAGCAGGAATAATCAACTAAATAGAAGGCAGAGAATTGTGAAGGGTCTTCAATACCAGACCCAAATCAACACAATGAAATTTAATAGAGGTAAATGTAAAGTCTTACATTTAGGACTTTTTATATGTAAAAAAAAGAAATGGGGATAGAGATGATCTGGCTTGGGATCAATCGATCTGTAGGCCAATCTATAGAGCATTTTATGTTCTAGTGTAAGAAATAGGTAGGAGTTTGGTAGATAAAACTGCAATATTCTGAAAGAACATAATCTAGGGAAATTTGTATTTTTAAAAAAGTAATATGAATTAATGAGTAGGAACAAGTTGAGACGTTTGGAGACTATGAGAATAGTGATTGTTTCTCAGTTTTTACAATGCTTAGAAAAAAGTCTATTTTGAATGACAGATGTGTTAGGGTATATATAAAAATTGACATGCTTAAAATACATGTCATTCAAAACACTTTTTTTCTGTCATATATATATATATGTGTATGTATATATATATGTGTGTGTGTGTGTGTGTGTTAAATTTAGAAAAAGAATGATTATAAATCTAACAGGATGGTTATAATATTAAGTACTATAAATGACAGAACATTGGTAAGGGATATCAGAGGAATAGGTGTCTGAAAATACACAAAGGCTGTGCAAAAGGACACGATTCTACCTGTTTTTTACTGATTGATTAATTGAGTGCCATTAAGTTGGTGTTAACTCCAAATATGATCACACTAGACAGACATTCTCAGGGTCTTTCTTCAGGACTTCCAACAGTTCACCCATAAGTACTGTTATCAAGATTTATTTATTTGTAGTATATTAGAAGAAATGGGGTGAAACATGGATGTGTTAAATTAATATGGAAAGTTAAAGAATATAGATATATTCAAAACAGCATTTGTTTCCTTATTACAAAGAATTTTCCTTTATAAATTAATATTTCTTCCTTTTTTACCTCTCACTTTAAAAGTTACTGCTCAAAATCCAAGTACTGTTACTATCGTTACATTCAAATTTACAAGTGGCTGTGTATGTGTGCATATCTATATATGTGTGTATGTATGTGTGAGTGTGCTGTGAATGTGCAGTCTTTCTCCCTCCCTCCCTCGTTATTGGTCGTTATTGTAAAATGCTCAGTTAATTCTTTGAAAAATGAATGCAGTAATTATTGCTTCAGTACATTATATTTACACTTTCCTGAAAGGAAGTCAGATTTTCAAGTTATAATTGTTCTACAGAATTGGACAGATTGAAACAGCTTCTTAGCTAAAATAGTACAGAACCAGAAACTAGTCACTATACAGGATGGAATAATCACAACTAATCTTCTGAAATATACAATTTGAGATTAATTAATTTCACCACTATGTTTAATATTGCATTGAATTCTAGCAAGATTTCATATAGGGAAAAAACCTAGACAAAACTTCACTTCAAGAAATTGTTATGGTCATTTCCTGCTCCTATTCTTTAGAGAAATGTTCCATATTTTAAGACTTGGCAAATAAAAGTCAATAGGAAAAAAGAGCATATAATTAGCTATCCATTTAGTTTAGTTTAGTTTAGTTTATTTGAATTTATATCCCGCCCTTCTCCTTGCGGACTCAGGGCGGCTGACAATCAATTTAAAATACACCAAAAACAATTACAAAATTTAAAATTAGTTAAAAAGAAATATTTAAATGTTGTCTAATTAAAATATAATTAAAACCCCTCTAAAAAATTACCCTAGGCCAGTCCCGC
>NW_015386737.1:16252-20463 GCF_001527695.2 Protobothrops mucrosquamatus | reverse complement strand
CCTTAAAGATGATAGTCAGCACCTTGAAGCGCACCCGGAAGGCCACCGGCAGCCAATGCAGCTCGCGCAGCAGCGGCGTTACGTGGGAGCGACGAGTCCCTCCCA
This sequence comes from Protobothrops mucrosquamatus, assembly GCF_001527695.2. Taxonomy (NCBI): domain Eukaryota; kingdom Metazoa; phylum Chordata; class Lepidosauria; order Squamata; family Viperidae; genus Protobothrops; species Protobothrops mucrosquamatus. The sequence goes on along the minus strand of NW_015386737.1, from coordinate 20,358 downwards.
ACACCGCCCGCGCGGCCGCATTTTGGACTAGCTGGAGCCTCCGGGTGCTCCTCAAGGGAAGCCCCATGTAGAGAGCATTACAGTAGTCCAGGCGATCATTACAAGTATTGGCATTAGAATATTTTAAATGCATTCACTTTTTTGCCACTAAGAGGGAAATGGGAAGAAGATTCATGGGGTCCCATCAAAAGTAAATATTGTGCCCACAATAGAACAAGCAGGTCCAGCCAATGTGGTAAACCTTCCTTGTACAATACGTGGTCCAAGAAAATCTTCTTGAGCTAAAGAGTATAAATGCACAAAAATCTTAACGATTTGTGAAAAGGCCTATACAGGTCCATTGAGGAGTTGTCCATGGGATGAATACACTTGTAATCTAACAGTTTAACTAACTTAACCAGTTCCTAGGTATGGTGGTCCACAAATGCAAGAATTCCACACTAATTTAGCTACTAGTGATTGAGAAATCAAAGACATAAAATTCAGAGAGCACTAATTTATTTATCATTGTGAAGAGAGCTTTTCTATCATATTAACCAGATCCCAGATTTTAGGCATGCAACAGGAGGAACTGAGGAACATTGCAAAATCAGTATGATCAGACACTTCACAGAAGTATGCATATGGAAATCCATACTGTTTGTGCAAAACCACCTACTATTAAAAAATTACTTTAGATGAATATTTACAAGAAGGACAAAGTTACACCTTTTCATCTGGAACATTCCAAATTAAGTGCATGCAAACCTGCAGCACAAATCCTTAACATAAATCTCCTAGTTTATATTGCAATGTTTTAGTTTTGTCATGTGGATTAGGTCATCTGATCGGTAAACAATGTGTACTATTGCGAAAGGCAATGGTTACACAATAGAACAAGCAGGTCCAGCCAATGTGGTAAGCCTTCCATTGTACAGTACCTACAGAAGCAAACTGGAATGGAGAAGAATTTAACCAATACTAGAAAGAGAACAGAGTTCTTTTCCACACCTGTGGACAACATTCTAATTTTGGAAGTGCACACCAATTGTATATACTAAGATACACACCAATACAGTTCGCTCATCTAGGAGATTATATCTGCAGGGCTCAGGAGGAACATGTGGGGGATCTACTTTATTGCTTTCAAACATCTGATCATTGAAGCAGTTGCTTCATTCTGCCTAATGATGTGACCAGCTAGGTTGCCTAGCTTTATTTTCAAAATACGTATCATAACCAACCAGATTAAATTTCTAATGTAGCAGTGTGATATGATCCAGCCTAAATCTATTTGAAGCTGAATATATATTTTGAAAGGATATAAAGAAAGTCCTGAAAGTGCTATCAGCTATTGATTCAACACACCTAACAAAAACAAAAATACATTTGAACTGTTATTCCTTCCCCTGCAGATAAACCACATTGAAATTCACCCTCCATGTACAAATATATACAAACCAGTTTTCAGAACTATTCAACTAGGGAAAAAGCTTTATTCTTATTATCTTTTCAAGAAACTATGCTTTTTTCTTGAACAGACTAGGGTGGAGTCCTTAAAAATCAATGCTGTTGTTGTGGTCCTAATAGACTTTGCCATATTCAAGGCAATTTTAATTTTGAGAGTGGCAAATTTCATTAGGATGTATCTCAAGAGACCTTACTGTTTCATATCCCTTTTAGAAGTCTGTGTTTTCCTTCAAAATATATTCAAATAAAGGTTTGACTAGGGGTGTTTTCCTTGATCACTATGGTACCCCTAGGGATCTCAAGTTATTGGAATCTTTGTTGCCTGATAATAGGGGTATACTCTCTGTCCTTGAAAATGTTTGAAACAATCTACATTTCTTGTACTGTAGTGTCATATATGCAGTGCTTACCAGCTGAAATCTATCTGCTGTGTGCATATGTCTATATGACTATGTGGATGTGGATAGTTAGTTCTCTTTCCTTTGCTTTTGCTGTTCATTTTCTTTGAATGAATACATGCTATGTAACGAGGGGGTTAAATCTATGTCAGTGAAAACTATATGACTGTGCCATTTCTTTTAGACCTGACAAACTCTATGAAATTCAGCATGATTTTCTGACACCTGTAATGTACTTTACTGACATTGGGAATAGTTGACAAAACTCAAAAAATCAATTTCAAAAATGTCAACTTTCTGATAGACTGGAAACCACAGAGGAAAGTGCTTCCCAGTAATTTCTCTTTTTATGACTTTGATAGAGTGGTTTTATTTTGTCTCCAAGTGACCTCTTTTATTGTTGAAAAAACCAGATGAATGTAACTCATTTAGAAAATAAAGTTCATAAAGGTTACATAACACAAGACACAAGTAGCACCTGGAAAGCAACAAAAATGTTTTTTTCCTTTTATCTATGTGTTTAGTAATGATTGTCTGGTTTCTAATAATGAATGCATGCATTATTGTATATGTATAGCTGCACATTTGGGAATTATTATTTTTACTTATATAGATATATAGTGCATCTCCCCAAATGGAGGAAGTCTGGCATCAGATGACTGAAGTCTTTGTGATTTAGTCTGAAGATCTTTCAAACTTAGGGCTCTGCCTTGTAAATTAGGCCAGCCAAACAACTGTTTTTTGTTAATTAGGGATAGATGGAAGAAAGAAAGATACATAAGCTTGAGAAAATAAAAAAAAGAAGTAATTGTCACCCAATTCCTCAAATATTCTTATGTGACTACCAAGGTACAGGGACAATTTCTTGGTTGTGAAGTAACAACCTTGTTTTCTATAATATTCAAGGAGTATTCTACATTATTGTTCTTAATAGGGTTATGATTATTAACTGTATTGATGTTTATTATTAATTGTAATAATGTTTATAAAGTAAATAAATTACTAAATACTAAAATAGAATAGAGCTGGAAGGGACCTTGGAGGTCTTCTAGTCCAGCCCCCTGCTCAAGCAGGAGACCCTATACCATTTCAGACAAGTGGCTGTTCAGTCTCTTCTTAAAAACCTCCAGTGACGAAGTTCCACTGGTAAATTGTCCTCACTGTTAGGAAGTTTCTCCTTAATTCCAGGAGAATTATTATTAATTATTACTGCATAAGAATAGCATAACAAATAAAGTAAATAAGGTGTTTAGGACATATAGTGAATTTTGTCCACTAGATTTCTGGGATTGTATAATTAAAACAGTACAAATGAGTACAAATGAGACTTTCAACTTAAAGAACAATTAGACCCTGTTAAAATTATACTCAAACTATATTGAGACTTGTGATAAATTGCATTGTGATGCTGTATACAGAGATATCTTTGAAAAGTCATTACTAAAAGCCAACATGGGTTTGTCAAAAACAGATCATGCCAGACAAACCTTATTACATTCTTTGACCAAGTGACAAAATTAGTGGATCAGAGGAATGCTGTGGATATAATTTACTTGGACTTCAGTAAGGCATTTGATAAAGTAGATCACAACCTACTACTCGATAAGATAGAAAAGTCACTCACGCACTTGTCACCTCCCGCCTGGACTACTGTAATGCTCTCTACATGGGGCTCCCCTTGAGGAGCACCCGGAGGCTCCAGCTGGTCCAAAATGCAGCCGCGCGGGCGGTGTTGGGGGGGACTCGACGTTCCCACGTGACGCCGCTGCTGCGCGAGCTGCATTGGCTGCCTGTGGCCTTCCGGGTGCGCTTCAAGGTGTTGACTATCATCTTTAAAGCGCTCCATGGCATCGGACCCGGATACCTTCGAGACCGCCTCCTGCCGCAGATTACCTCCCATCGACCTGTACACTCCCATAGAGTGGGTCTCCTCAGGGTGCCGTCGGCCAGACAGTGCCGGCTGGCGACCCCAAGGGGGAGGGCCTTCTCTGTGGGAGCTCCCACCCTCTGGAATGAACTGCCCCCAGAGATCAGGGTTATCCCTGATCTCCCTTGCTTTTGCCGCGCCCTCAAGACTTGGTTATTCCAGCTTGCAGGACTGGCCTAGGGTAATTTTTAGAGGGGTTTTAATTATATTTTAAATCGGACAATATTTAAATATCTCTTTTAATTAATTTTAAATTTGTATTGTTATTTATGTATTTTAATTGATTGTCAGCCGCCCTGAGTCCTACGAGGAGAAGGGCGGGATATAAATCC
>NW_015386737.1:13957-15213 GCF_001527695.2 Protobothrops mucrosquamatus | reverse complement strand
GATCTGGACGAGGGGATAGATGGGGAACTCATCAAATTTGCAGATGACACTAAGCTGGCAGGAATAGCCAACACTCCAGAAGACAGGCTTAGGATACAGGAGGATCTGGACAGACTTGAACACTGGGTACTATCTAACAAAATGAAATTCAATGGTGAAAAAAGTAAGGTTCTACATTTAGGCAAGAAAAACCAAATGTACAGGTATAGTATAGGGGGTACCATGCTCAATAGTAGTAACTGTGAGAGGGATCTCGGAGTCCTAGTGGAGAATCACTTAAATATGAGCCAGCAGTGTGCTGCAGCTGCCAAAAAAGCCAACACAGTGCTGGGCTGCATTAACAGAGGGATAGAATCAAGATCACGTGAAGTATTAATACCACTTTACAATGCCTTAGTAAGGCCACACTTGGAATACTGCATCCAGTTTTGGTCACCACGATGTAAAAAAGATGCTGAGACTCTAGAACAGTGGTTCTCAACCTGTGGGTTGGGACCCCATTTGGGGTCGATCGACCATTTCACGGCGGTCGCCAAGCAAGGCTGTCCGCCATTTTTTTTGTCCGCCATTTTTTCCCCTTTTCCGGCGGTTGCCTTACCTCCCTTAAGCTGGGCCAGCTGGTGGTCGGCCTGCTCCGTCTCTGCCGCTTGCCAGCTATGCCTCGGCCAGTGCAGGGGGCGGAGCCACGCATGCGCGGCGCTCCCGGGCAGGGAAAGTCCTCGACTTACGACCGGTTGGGTAGTCCTCGACTTACGACCGGTTTAGTCCTCGACTTACGACCGGTTTAGTCCTCGACTTACGACCGGTTGGGGTCACGGCATTAAAAAGGTTGAGAACCACTGCTCTAGAAAGAGTACAGAGAAGAGCAACAAAGATGATTAGGGGACTGGAGGCTAAAACATATAAGGAATGGTTGCTGGAACTGGGTATGTCTAGTTTAACGAAGAGAAGGACGAGGGGGGACATGATAGCAGTGTTCCAATATCTCAGGGGCTGCCACAAAGAAGAGGGAGTCAAGCTATTCTCCAAGGCACCTGAAGGCAGGACGAGAAGCAATGGGTGGAAACTAATCAAGGAGAGAAGCAACCTAGAACTAAGGAGAAACTTCCTGACAGTTAGAACAATTAACCAATGGAACAACCTGCCTCCAGAAGTGGTGAATGCTCCAACACTGGAAGTTTTTAAGAAGAGACTGGACAGCCATTTGTCTGAAATGGTGTAGGGTTCCTGCCTGGGCAGGGGGTTGGACTCGATGA
>NW_015386737.1:0-13842 GCF_001527695.2 Protobothrops mucrosquamatus | reverse complement strand
GACTGGACAGCCATTTGTCTGAAATGGTGTAGGGTTCCTGCCTGGGCAGGGGGTTGGACTCGATGACCTCCAAGGTCCCTTCCAACTTTATTATTATTATTATTATTATTATTATTATTATTATTATTATTATTATTATTATTATTATTATTATTATTATTATTATTATTATTATTATTATTATTATTATTATTATTATCTGGAAATTGCCATTGGTGCAAAATGCTAAGCTGCTAGCCATATTGAGATACAATGATATTGCAATGTCTGAATGGAAAGACCTATACTTAGCACTGCTTAGTAGCCACATCTTTTCATATTTTTATTTACCTTTAAAACTCTATTTGCCTTACATCTGATATTTGAAGACTGATCTTTCCTGTTACAAATCTATCCAACCATGAAAACCAGCAGAAGGTACCTTTGCTTTTAAAAAACCTATAAAGGGAAGACTTTCTCTTGCACTACTTCCAAACTATGGAACTATCAGATCAGAGTTACAAGAAAATCCAGATGTTCACTACACAGCAGCAAAAAGGGCAATACATATCTGATAGTCCTATGGAAGGTACTCCTCCCATAATGCTCTTTGGTCTCCACAGCTCCACTTACAAAAAAAAATATCTCCAAAGACACATTTTTTGCTCCAATCCAAGCAATTTAGCAATTTATCTCCATGTTAAACGATTCATTTTATGAAGATAATATTTTCTATTTTGAGATTCCTGCTTTGAACAGAAAGACAGGGTTTATCATCATCTCACGTCTACTGAATTTCTTATGAACTACATAATATTCTTTTAAAAATAGGTTAATTTTTTCAGGGAAGAACAACCAATCTTATTGTGTTATTCATTCTGCTGCTGTGTTTAAGAGATAATACCATACAACAAACTTTGGCTAAGGTATCAAATTAGATACGAGGGCTCTTTGTGATTTTTAAAAAAGATAGTGTGGGGAGCAATCTTGCCTTTATGGAGTAGTAATGAACTACACCAAAGGCTTAACTATGATTATGTCAATAGTTTAGCACTAATCTGGAGCAAAACTCAATAGCAGGTTTCAGTCTCTTTAAAAATATGCAAGTTTAAGAAACAGCTTGGAAAGGGCATTAGTGCATGGTCAAAGCTAGGGATAATTTGCATACAGTTGAGACAATTAGAACAAGAAACTTTTCCACTGAAGGAATAAGTTGTTCCAAACAAAACAACTTGTGCTTTTGTAGAAATCGTACTTTTGTTTATACCTGATTAGATCTCTTATGGAAAAAAACAAAGAATAATATGGAATAATGTCACAGGCCTGGAGATCATATTACTATATTTTTTCTGCATCCCCCTCTCTCAACTCCGTCTCGTGAGCCAGGCATTTGAATCAAAAGGACTTCTGGGATAGGATTTTCATTTAGAGATCTCCATTCTTACGTGGATTAAGAGGATTAAAAACTATTAAATGACCATCCTCTAACTCCTAAAGCAGATTTGTCTTTTCCCCCCCATATCTTTCTTCAACCAGAGCAGATTTCAGGAGGGGCTGGAGTGGTACACAAAAGATCCCCCTTAGCATAACAAAAGATAAACCAATCCACTGACCAACCATCCTATTAGACAATACAGTCCAGGCAGTCTTCTTGCTTCATTTTCCTTGGAACAAATTATATCCAAATGGCAATGACATTGGTTGTCAACTTGGAGCACAGGGTTGGATTTATTATTGTTGTTATTATTATTTTATTTTTTCCATTCAAAGTGCAAAGTGTCATATTAATTATTTAAATCTTCAGACAATTTCAAATGTATCTTCCAAGGCTGCACTCTGCGCCAGAAGGTCTCCAATCTGCATTAGCTTTAGTTAATTAGAGGTGAAGCAAGCACTTTGATCTGAATGAATAACCAAAAAAAGAGAGCAAAACTTCCTGTGTGATTTATCTTTTTACTTACTTTTCTGTCTTTGCTGTTTTTCTACACTATTAGACTTTGATTTTACCTTGTCTGGGTAACATTAAACAACTTGTCTACAAAAGAACTTAAGCTGCTGCTTCAAAAGCCGGTAGTTAAATGCTGCACAAAGCAAACATTCAGTTTTTAAAAGAGAATGACACTATTTTTATTTTTCAAAGATTTATAAATGCTAGTTGCAATGTGTGTTCCACATACAAGAATGTAAATCTGAACTATCACAGGGTTTCCTGTTGGGATTGATCTTGCCTCATTAAGTGAATTGTTTCTCCATGCCTAGTGCTAGCTGAAGAGAAGGCCGTTGAAATTCAGCAAGATGGTTTCCGTCAAATCTTTCTTCGCCTGAGTTTTCAACAGTGCTTAGATCCAAGAGGGTCATTTCCAGGGCTTGCCTTGTTAAAAGTTTTCCCCATTAACATTTTTTTCCAGAAAAAGGTCTGAAAAGCAAATTTGTTAAATCTTGAATATATGTGTGTGTGTGTGTGTATAGTTAGGAACCGCTTCAAAACAGCCCTGTGGTTTTATCTTTCCTTCATCATATTTAAATTTAAATAGTCTCTTTATTATCTCCTTTACTGCTACTCACAACAGAAAATATTCTGGAACATATCCAATGAATAGAAACTTATATTTAAGGTATTCAAAATACACAAGAGTAATTTTTTTAATGATGATAACAGATGAAGAATTATGCTTTTGGACCTCATTAATAAAAGCATCCAGTTTTGAAAATGAAATCCAGGTTGCTTCAGACAGGATTATGAAATCCCAAGAGATTGTTCATTCTTCATTTTATCATTTTAGAAGGACCTAAATTAAAAGGCATGTGGATTCTGAAAATCAGAGCAAACAGGCTTAAAATAATGGCCAAGAATGTTAATCATCTACTGGATGACATTGCCTGACAGAATAGAATTTTGAAAATAAAAAATAATAAGAGGTGAGAACAGGTTAAAATGGAAAAATTAGGAGACAGTATGGTAACAAAAAAGACTGTAATCCTATTCTACCATTCCTGGCCAGAATAGGGCAAATGGTATGCTAAGCTTTTGTGGGTCAACAACTGCATGTAACTTAATAGAATATAACTGGCCACACTGTAAAAAGTTGATAAGGTCAATACCAAAAATGACTCTCAGTTTAATGCAATGCAATGATAATTATATTTGATATGATAATTTCCCATATGTTTGATAATACATGCAGTTTGACAAAGTATTTGTCATATAAATTTTCTACCTTTTAAAACCCAATCAACATCCAGGATATAAAATCTATAATTGGGTCTCATGTTTACGAATGAGGCTAAAGTAAGTTCTAAGTTGGGAAATGTTGAAGACTACTTTTAGAATGAATACATTTGAAATGAATAGCTTTACTTTCCAATAAAATTGTCTATCTCTTGGCCTTGTCTATTTTGTATACATTTTCAAAGATAATGTGGGATAATTGTATTTACAGATTAAACAGGAATATATGCTTAACTTAAAGTAAACTGTCTCTGTTCATAACAGAAAAGTTTTGCTTCACTAAATTTAATATATAGAACAGCTTTCTGTAATCTAGTAATTTTCAAACATTTTGATATAAAACTCCCATAATTAATATCAACTACTATTCCAAGTTCTATTACTGAACATAATGCAGTGATGTTGCATTATGACTCCAGAGATACAGATTTAAGTTTTCCCACAACCATGAACGTTCCTTGGATTATTTTGGATTTCTTATTCATTCTCAGTCAAAATTGCTATACTGTAGAGGTAAAGGGAAAGGAAACTTACATGAAAGTTACATTAAGATTCCATAGAAATGATATATTTTAAAATAATGCATCCATTATTCTATATACTGTATTCAAGAACAAGAGAAAACATATATTGACCTTCTTCTAAGTGACATCATTTTAAAAGAAAGCTATCATATCCATCATCCTGCCCTGAAGCTGTCTTTTCTCAAGGCTAAATATATCCATCTCTTTCACTGTCTCATCATAGAAATTAGTTTCTAGTCCCCAACTATACCCATTGCCCTTCTCTAAACCTATTACATTTTTCTGAATCTTTCTGAATATATAGTAATCAAAACTAGACATACTGCCTGACATGGCATATAACTGAGCAGAATAAAGTAGCATTATTACTTCCAGTGATTTGGAAATTATCCTTCAGATGATGCGGCCTTTAGTTGTATTTGCCTTTTCTCCAACCACATTACATTGCTAACTTATATTCAAAATATAATAAAGAAATACAACAATGTATTTCTAATACTATTATCAAGTCATTCTAAACTTGTGTATTAGACTTTTGCATGTTAAGTGAGGAAATTACACTTTTATCTTCAACCCATCCTCTATCTTGTCAAAATCATTTTAAATCTTATTTCTATTTCTGTCCCATCCAATTATGTGTCATCTTCAAAAATGATAACATTCCTTCAACTTCTTCATCCAAATCATTAACAGTAAAGAGTAAAAGCACCTTAAAGCACTATATTCAATAGTATTTTCTTGTTTCATAAGAAACCATTGATGAACACACTGTGAATATGATTTGAGTTAGCTATGTATGTATGTATCCTTCATTTCTCTTTCTTTTGATTTAGGATCATGGAAACAGGTTTTATGGTCTCCAGTACTGTTTGTTATTCTTTTTTATTGAGAAACTCAGAACACATAGAAACAAATGCAAGTTTAAAACCTTTATTGCTTACAATATCTGTCTCACATGCTTGTATTTACCACTCTCTGTTAGTAATCTATCACTTCTTTTTGGGCCATTGAAGTTTGCAATCATTTTGAAACTAAACCCAAGAATAATCACAGGGACTCCTTTACCTTTTTGACCCACGTATAATGCATTGCTATAACTTAACCAATATGCCACAAATAACCAATAGTCAGCTACTTTTTTATGTAGTATCACTTCTAGAATAACAGTTTGAGTTGAAAAAGATGACACACCTACCCAAAGCAGTATGCAGTCTTTGAATTATGCACATTAAAATTGCAGTGCTTAAAATTATGCTGCTTAATAGCTATGAAGCCTTATTTAGTTACACATGTACTTGCTTACTTAATTATAAAATACTTTTCTAGGGGACTTCCGTTGGCAGGCGACTTCGCTGGACGCAGCTGTTTGCTGCTCCCGCCTGTTTCTGCGTAAAAGCCGTTTTGACAGCTTGCATCAGCTGTCAAACGGCTTGATACCTTTCCCCTGGGCATAGGGGGATAGGTGAGCTGCCCGAGGTAGGAGTTGAGTTCCCGAGTCGTCCCTTGTGGACGATGTAGGTGAGAACTCCTCCGGAGNGGCCTGACCTAGGGTGAGTTTTAAATAGGGACAATTTTTAACGATTTTAAAGAGCCACAGCTACCAATATTTGGGTTTTAATTGGTTTTTAGTAGGGGAAATTTTTTGTATGATGTTTTAATATGCTGTGAGCCGCCCTGAGTCCCATGGGGAGAAGGGCGGCATATAAATTCTGTTAAATAAATAAATAAATAAATAACGCAAACACTAGCAATAGAAAACAATCCAACCAGTGTCTTGATCTTCAAAAGATCTGACTTTAACAAACTCACAGAGAACCTAGGAAAGATCCCATGGATGAAAATCCTAAAATGGAAAACAACCCAAGAAGTGTGGGAAACACTCAAAAAAGGGATCATAAAAGCCCAGACCAACACAATACCACTGAAAAAGAAGAACAAGAAATTCAAGAAGAAACCAGCATGGCTGCACAAAGATCTCTCTGACAAACTGAAAGACAAAAAGGACAAATACAAAAAAATGGAAAGAGGGGCACATAACTAAGGCTGGTTATCAGCAGACAGTCAGAACATGTAAAGATGAAGTCAGGAAAGCAAAGGCTCAGAACGAACAAAGTCTTTCAACACAAATCATGGATAATCAAAAAAGTTTCTTCCAACATATTAACAACAAGAAAAAAGTCAAGGAAACTGTAGGTCCACTAAAGAGAGAAGATGGCAAGGAAATAACAGGCAACAGGGAGAAAGCAAAGCTGCTTAACTCATACTTTACATCAGTCTTCACACACACAAAAAAACATAGCCCAACATACAAAAAAAAACCACTGCAAAAGGCATACTAGAAACAAAAATTAAAATAAGCAAGAAAATGGTAAGAGAATACCTATCCGACTTTGACAAATATAAATCACCGGGGCCTGACAGATTACATCCCAGAATTCTGAAGGAACTGGCAGATGTTATCTCAGAACCACTGCACCACATTTTTCATAAATCCTGAAGCACAGGGGAAGTATCTGAGATTGGAAAAGGGCTGATGTGGTTCCCATCTTCAAGAAAGGGAAAAAAATGAACCCAGGAAACTATAGACCAATCAGTTTAATATCAATACCTGGGAAGATCCTAGAAAAGATAATCAAAAAACAGATCTGCAAACAACTAGAAGCAAACAAAGTAGGCAGCACAGGTTTGTTAAAAACAAATCATGCCAAACCAATCTTATTTCATTGTTCAACAAAGTGACTAAACTAATAGACCAGCGAAATGCTGTGGACGTAGTAGACTTCAGTAAGGCATTTGATAAAGTAGACCACAACCTACTCCTTGGTAAGTTAGAAAAAGATGGAATAGACAACAACAACACCAGATAGATCTATAGCTGGCTGGCAAACCATACTCAACGAGTAGTCCTCAACGGCACTACAGCCACATGAAGAGAAGTAAGCAGTGGGGTACCACAAGGTTCCGTCCTAGGCCCAGTACTGTTCAATATCTTCACCAATGACTTAGATGAGGGAATTGAAGGAGAACTCATCAAATTTGCAGATGACGCCAAACTGGCAGGAGTAGCCAACACCCCAGAAGACAAAGTCAGGATTCAAAAAGATCGTTGACAAACTTGAACAATGGGCTCTATCCAACAAAATGAGTTTCAATGTGGAGAAAAGCAAAGTTTTATATTTAGGCAGGAAAAATCAAAGGTACAAGTACAGATTGGGTAAGACCTGGCTTAAAAACAGTAACTATGAGAGGGACCCTGGAGTCCTACTGGACGATCACATAACCATGAGCCAGCAGTGTGCAGCAGCAGCAGCAGCCAAAAAAGCTAATACAATACTGGGTTGTATAAACAGAGGCATAGAATCAAGATCATGCAAAGTATTAGTACCTCTTTACAAAACCCTAGTAAGACCACACCTGGAATACTGCAGCCAATTTTGGACACCATATCACAAAAAAGATGTTGAAATTTTGAAAAAAAAATTCAGAGAAGAGCAACTAAGATGATCAAAGGCCTGGAGACTAAAACATACAAAGAACAGCTGCAGGACTTGGGTTTGGCTGGTCTAAAGAAAAGAAGAAACAGGGGAGACATGATTGCAGTATTCCAGGGGCTGCCACAAGGAAGAGGGCATCAAACTATTCACTAAAGCACCAGAGGGCAAGACAAGAAACAATGGTTGGTAATGAACGTGACTTTACTTTTTTTTCTCATAGACATGACTCCTTCTCAAGGATTGATTTTGTTCTGATATCGACTGACTTACTTATTGACTGTAATAAAACTAAAATTTTTCCTAGAACTTTGACTGATCATAGTATGGTCTGGATAGAGATTGGCCAAAAAAGAAAGAGGAAATCTTGGAGAATAAATGAAAATTTGTTTAATTATGAGGATAAAGTTAAAGCCTTGAAGGAATCTATGGAAGAGTTCTTTCAGCTTAATATGAACAAGGAGACTTCTATAAATATTGTCTGGGATGCTGGCAAGGCTTACCTAAGGGGAATATTAATTGCTATGAATAATGCATACAAACGCAAGCAAACACAGATTAGATTCAACTTGGAAAAAGAAATTGGGATTAAGGAAAAATTATTATTGCAACGACCAACAGACATTAACTTAAAAAATTCTATTANAGAAACGAATTTGATGTTGTATTGTTTAACTGCTGCCCGTTTGCTGATAGCTCAAAATTGGAAGAGTAAAGTTCTACCCACAATGGAGGACTGGAGATTGAAGGTCTCGTATTTTGCTGAAATGGCAAAGATTTCGGCTTATTTGAAGAATCACTCAAACGAACAATTTTTATTAATATGGAGAAGATGGATTATTTACATTCAAAAAAAGCATAGAATGGTGGAATATAACTTAGGTTTTTAGTTAACCTGTTCTTTTTTTCATATATATATATTTCACCTACTTATGTAGAATAATATTTTGTGGAGTTAGGGATATTAATATTAGTTTACTTTTATTTGAATAGTATCCTGGGATTAGGTTTGGGAAGTCCGGGGGGTGCGGGGTGGGGGGTGGGGTTTTTATTATAGCATTGTGATGTACTTGTGATGTGTTTCTTTTTTATGATGAAAATAATAAAAATTTATACTTAAAAAAAAAAAATACTTTTCTAGGGATACCTGACTTGGGAGTAATGCTGAGTGGTTTAAAATGTAAAAGGAAGAAATCCCATAATATCATGAAAAATGATAACTATCTGAAGGAAAGGTAAAAACCTTCTTTCCATATTATACCCAACAGCTATCCTAGCCCAAGACCTGAGGGAAGATCCAGGTTTTTAAGTCTTATTTTAAAATAGGCAATGTAAGGACAATTCAAAGGGGACAGGTGATATGACAGAAAAGACCTGCTGTCTGAGTCCTGTTAGATGACATCATTTTAATTGATAGGACCAGAACATGCCAACTCTGTCTGATTATACCGAGAATTTAAAGAGGATCCCTCAGATATAGTTGATGCAATCCTGTGGTTACATATGCCTCAAATAAACTAAATCATAGCACAATTTCCAGAATAGAATAACTGGAAAAAGCCAAGCTAATATTCAACTCTAATTCATTTTATCATAAAGATTCTCAAATATCTGTTATTTAAACAATCCTTCACCCCAATACACAGAGCTATAATCCCAAAGAAATATCCTATTATGGGATGGGATTGTCCTTTAGTGTGTTCTCTGCACATTTTTTTGTTGGGAATTATGTACATAGTATGACATTTTTGACTGTAGACAATACCTAAGATACCTGACAAAAGATGTTAACAATCATGGTGGCCAGAAGCTATTGGAGACTAGCCAACCTTAGTAACAAACTAAATGCAAAGCAGCAGCCAGAGGTATTTCAAAGCACAAGGGTAATATGTTATGCATTTCTAGTTTAGACAATGAAGAATTCACACATCCCATTTCTAGAAATATTGTCAGAATGAAATTGGGATGGGTTCTGTATGTCACTGAAGAGTAAGAGAAGCTATTTTTGAAAGCCACTGTGACAAAGTAGATAGAAATTGGGCATGAATAGAAAAAAAGGCTATAGAGCAGGGGTGTCAAACTGCTCATACCATGTCATACCGGAGCGGCGCCCACCCCATTGCCGGTGAAAAAGCTCCGATACATCACGCGACGTCACGTGACGTCACGAGTTTGACATGCCTGCTATAGAGTGATGTCTTAAGAACTGCTTTTTCACTTTAGTATGAAATATAGTTTCCCTGATACAAACCTTTTACTCCTTAGTTTGCAAGCAAGATTTGCTCTTATTTTCTCTAAATAATTATCTCACTAAATTAAGAGTTGCATTTTACTGAACTGGATTTTTGATCTTTACTCCTACATCACCCAAATGATAAGTTACAATAGGAATGGGAAACCTGTTGACCCCCAGTTGTTTCTGATTGAATTCCCAGCAGCTCCATCCATGATGGTTGATGGCAAACAATGCTAGGAGTATAATTTAGCAACCTCTGCAAAATTTTGAGCTTTTAAGTTAGGGGTTAGATGACATGATGATCCACACATGTATTCTTAGCTGATGTTTAGCTAATGAGTTATGCAGGCTTAACAGTTTGTATAACTTATTTGTGTGCAAGTGAACATCTCTGACTGACTACTAATTAAACATCACATTAATTTTTTTCTAGGTTAATAGTCTTGCCAAAGTCCTTTGTATAACTTTGTGCCATTTTATTTAACTTGGTCTGGACAAATTGCTAGTGTATTATAAAAGTTACATGCCCTTGCTTCTAAAATATAGTTGAAACTGTTTCAGTTCTTTCAGCAGTATTGCAGCTCTTGATTCAACCACTTAAGTCAATCATTTTCCAAATATCTTTGTGGTTGATTTGCAGTAATAAGGTCCATATTTATAATTTCAGAGTTCATTATGTAGTCATCAGTGCTGTGCCAGGTTGATGACTAACACAGAAATAGGAAACTTGTGGCCCTTCCAATGTTGCTGAACACTGGCCATGTTGTTGGAGCAAATAGGAATGTCACTTCAATAGCATCTGAAAGGTCACAGGTCTTCTACTCATGGCCTACCATCTTATAGGCTATTTGCACTAATGCATAGACTATCTGCTCATAATGAAAAATTATGAAAATAGATAGGGTAAGAAACTTCTTGTCAACCTCCAGCTCGAATATCCAAATAAAAATCTAGGATTACTTTCATTGATGAAAAGCTTACTGATTTATACATGGCATGGTATGGGCAAAGGAAAATTAACTCTAAAATCTCAAGGCATATAACAATGACATTCCCAGTCAAACACCCCAGATGTCCACTTAGCTCATGCAAACAAAATCCGTCTGCTATCTTCTTCATACCTGCTAGAATGTTCTTGAAAGGTTTCCAGACAGCCATCTGTCAGCAAACTTCCGAAGAACTGGAGAGGTTTCGTTTCTCTAAGTAACCCGGTCAAAAGCATCATCTCTCCCCCCCCCCCGCCTCTTATTCTAATGGCAAGATGAAAACAAAGAGGCATGTAGCTGCCAAATTTTCACTCTTGACACTTCTTTTTTTTAAAGAAAAAAGAAAAAATCTGCCAGGGAAGTATGTAGTAGCATTTTGCTCACTAATAGGTTTTGTTCTCTCTGTTAACTTTGGTAGCATTTTAAACCCAACTCAATAAAATGAAAATGTGACTCCAAGTGAAATCAGTCTGTTCTCTCCTTGTCCTCTGAGAAGAGACTTGTATGAGATGGATTCACAATGCATACTTACAGATGTTTGTGCTTGTAAGTATAAGAAGACTGACTCTCCTTGGACATGAAAGGGGCATGTCAATATTCATCAAATTGCCAGACAGAATTACAGAAAGTAAAAGGTAGAGGTGTCAGAAATTCAGCTAATAAGAAATGATGCTGAAGACAAAAGTGATGCTTAAGAGAAGCAAACACAGTAGAATCAGTCCCCTCAACTCTGCCTCTTTCTTCTCACTCTTCAGTAGAGTAACCAGTTAAAGTAATTAGTGCAGAATAAGCACTTTCTTTTTGCAGACCGGATTCTGTAATAAAAGATATTATGGTTTTGAAGGGAATACTGTAGTGGGGTGAAAAGATCACTTATTCCATTTGTTAAGGGGGCTTATCTGAGAATTCATTTAAACTGGCCTGAAAGTGTGGCTAGCCCAGAGGAATTAATCTAGAATCATACCAAGTGCTCAAAAGAAAGTTAAGATAATGGTAGACCTGAATGATTGTTGTTGAATAATAACTGTATGAATTAATCTTGAAAGAAGTACCCAAATATAGGTGCACACTTGCAAGCATGCACAATAGAGAACAGACTGAGCAATATTGTGTATTAACTGACAGTCTACCCCTAGGCCAGGAAATGCTTCTTTACACTGCAATTAATTTGGACTAGACAAATGATAGGTAATGACTATACATAAATGAATGCATTCAAAAAGAAAATACAAGGCCATTACTGAAAGCAGCAACTTGTATTATACAGATTCCATGATTACGAATGGCTTATTGACATTTGTTTATAAAGGATCATATTCTACATCTTTGTAAATCTTAATAAGAAAATTATGAATGTAACATTTTAGAAAAATTGAAAAGATCTAAATTGATTATGTAAAACTCAATGAAATGAAACAAATACAATGGAATTCAGTTTTATTTTTTAATGTTTCTTCACCTTGAAAATTCAGATTAGATCTACAAAATCTAATAGACACAACATTTTGCAAAACTCTAGCCTCGTTCATCAAAATTCATTCAAATGACTTTGTTCTCAGTCCTTGTAATGTCTTTAGGATAATTTTCAACAACTTTTTAAGAATATACGTATTATAAAATTATATCATCATAATTTTAGCCATTGTCTAGCCACTGCAGGATGAAGGCCTCTTCCTCATGTTTACAACCAATATGGTCCTGGGCTTTCTTTTGCCAATTAGGCCCACAATACTTGCTGATGTCATTGATCCATCTTGTTTTAGGTCTCTTTCATGGATGCTTGTGTGCTACCTGTTCTAATATATGTCGGGGAAACATGGACACTAACCTCACAATCGATACAAAAGTTATGAGTGGCACAAAGAGCCATGGAAAGATACATGCTCAGCATCACAAGACAAGATAGAAAGACCTGCACATGGATTAAAGGACAAATGAAAATGTACGGTGCCATCAAAAGAGTAAAAGAATTGAAATGGAAACAGGCTGGTCACATAGCAAGAAGAACTGATGGCAGGTGGACCAAGGCAGTCATAAAATGGATTCCACTTGATAAATATATATACAGTATACATATATATAATTTTAATGAATTTATATGTATTCTTTGTTAAGAAATAGTTCATGATTATGAAAATAATGGCCTAGTTATAAAGCAAAATTGCTTAGTTGACACATTATGCCAAGCCAGAATTCAATTCTTCATTAAAAAAATAAAATAAAACCATTGTTCCAGTGATGCATTTAGATATCACCCTAAGCAAGACGCAATCATATTATAAACAGGTTTCTGAAAAACAATTGAGATTTACCAAACAAATCTATAAATTAAGCGCAAATGTATCAAGAGGAAGGGGACACTAAGAAAGTTGTAGTTGAAACTGATGTAATCCTCCCAAAAAAGATATGAAAAGATTAAAGAACAAGTTTCAGCAAGAATTGTAGATATACTGGAATTAAGGATTGTTTGCAAGGACATAAAGTTATGGAGAAACATAGTGCCTTTCACATGTTCATTAATAATAATAAAAGAAAAGCTACATTTTATAATGGCAGGATGGATTTATAACCGCAGAAGTCACAATCATGGGTTTGAAGTCTTGGAATAAATCAAAAGACCATTTAATCTGAACTGCTAGCGATGATAGTCACAGTCATTTATTTGTCAGTCAGCCACCCATCCTTTTTGAATAGTCTGTCCCATTAGTTGTAATTCTCGGCAAACAGTGCAGAGACAATGCAAGAATATAGTATCTTGGTTTACTTATGTGGGACAAATTTGTCATACATTCTACCATCTGTGTTGAAAAAACTTAATAATAATAATAATGATAAAGTTGGAAGGGACCTCGGAGGTCATCTAGTCCAAACTCCTGCTGAGGCAGGAAACCCTATACCATTTCGGACAAATGACTGTCCAGTTTCTTCTTAAAAACTTCCAGTGTTGGCGCATTCACTGCTTCTGGAGGCAGGTTGTTCCACTGGTTAATTGTTCTAACTGTCAGGAAGTTTCTCCTTAGTTCTAGGTTGCTTCTCTCTTTGGTTAGTTTCCAACCGTTGCTTCTTGTCCTGCCTTCAGGCGCTTTGGAGAATAGCCTGACTCCCTCTTCTTTGTGGCAGCCCCTAAGATATTGGAACACTGCTATCATGTCCCCCCTCGTCCTTCTCTTCGTTAAACTAGACATACTCAATTCCAGAAACCGTTCCTTATATGTTTTAGCCTCCAGTCCCCTAATCATCTTTGTTGCTCTTCTCTGTACTCTTTCTAGAGTCTCAACATCTTTTTTACATCGTGGTGACCAAAACTGGATGCAGTATTCCAAGTGTGGCCTTACCAAGGCATTGTAAAGTGGTATTAATACTTCACATGATCTTGATTCTATCCCTCTGTTAATGC
>NW_015386736.1:1013618-1018877 GCF_001527695.2 Protobothrops mucrosquamatus | reverse complement strand
AGGAACTAAAGCTATGAAATATTAATATAGAACTAATTCAACTATTAACATATCATTAAATCTAGCCACATAGTACATCTATTACTCTATATTTCCAGTTTTAATACCTTATATTATTTGAGTACTTAAATTCTTAATATTCTATTTAGATGGCTTAGAGTAATTATAAATAATTACTATTTTTATACTATATATATATATATGTACTTTACACTATATATATATACACACACATACAATTTTGGATATTAATGTTACAAATATTATGATTATGATTCTTCTAATTAGTATAACATTAAGAATGAGTATGAAAATAAAGAAAGCATATTCAGTAAGGTATTTGTTTTATAATAAGGATCGGTGAATAAAATAAAGCATCAGCTGAAGATCAGTGTCCAGGAAAGAATGTAAAGCAAGGGTGTCTGTCAATGAGAAAACAAACCACTCACAAACTCTGTAGGACAGTGGTTCTCAACCTTTTTAATGCCGCGACCCCAACCAGTCGTAAGTTGAGGACTAAACCGGTCGTAAGTCGAGGACTAAACCGCTCGTAAGTCGAGGACTAAACCAGTCATAAGTTGAGGACTACCCAACCGGTCATAAGTCGAGGACTTTCCCTGCCCGGGAGCACCGCGCATGCGTGGTTCCGCCCCCTGCGCCGGCCGAGGCATAGCTGGCAAGCGGCAGAGACGGAGCAGGCCGACCACCAGCTGGCCCAGCCCAAGGGAGGTAAGGCACCCGCCGGAAAAGGGGAAAAAAATGGCGGAAAAAAAAAATGGACAAAAAAAATGGCGGACAGCCTTGCTTGGCGACCCCCGTGAAATGGTTGATCGACCCCAAATGGGGTCCCGACCCACAGGTTGAGAACCACTGCTGTAGGACTTCAGCACAACCACAGAAAAGTTAACTTTCTCTATAATTAAAAATATGCTGGAACTAAGCTAGAAATGAATCAGCTCAGCTGCCAAACATGATAAAAGCATGGAAACACATAGCTTCAAACTGATACCGGAAGGATGCAAAGACCTTTACAGAAATGCCATAAACAATGTCAGGCCCACCATCTTTTAGCTTCCAAAGTGGAACTACTGCCAATCATCCCCAGCCCATATGATAAGATTGTTGCAGGACTTGTTTATGGTTAAAGGGAATGCTGAGACCATCATCCTTTCCAATGCATAACAAAGTTGGGTACTGCAACTCACAGTACAGAAGTTGCAATTTCTGATTAAATGAAAAGAGGAGGAAAATGGCATTGCTGTCTTTCTCCAGGCTGCTCAATGTAATTCAAATTGGAAGCAATTTCCAAAAGGCAATTTCTGAGTTGAATGAAGACAGTAACTTTAGGAAAACGCAGTGCTTTACTAAGTTAGTCTAGTCTAGTTCTTTATCTGCTCTCTTTCCCTATCAGTTTCTACATACAGAAACAAAATATGGCTAAGAAAGGATGGGTGAATAGATAGATAAGGAACTGAGGCTGATCATTTGAAAGTATAATATAAAGAAAGAATGGAAGATCCACAGGAATGGGTGGGGTCGTTAACACCCTCTGGAACGAACTACCCCCCGAGATTCGGATGATTCCGGATCTCTTAACCTTCCGCCGCGCCCTCAAGACATGGCTTTTTCAGCAAGCGGGACTGACCTAGGGTGAATTTTTAAATAGGGACAATTTTTAATGATTTTAAACAAGACACAGCTACAAATATTTGGTTTTTAATTGGCTTTTATAGGGAAATGTTNAGGAACTAAAGCTATGAAATATTAATATAGAACTAATTCAACTATTAACATATCATTAAATCTAGCCACATAGTACATCTATTACTCTATATTTCCAGTTTTAATACCTTATATTATTTGAGTACTTAAATTCTTAATATTCTATTTAGATGGCTTAGAGTAATTATAAATAATTACTATTTTTATACTATATATATATGTACTTTACACTATATATATATACACACACATACAATTTTGGATATTAATGTTACAAATATTATGATTATGATTCTTCTAATTAGTATAACATTAAGAATGAGTATGAAAATAAAGAAAGCATATTCAGTAAGGTATTTGTTTTATAATAAGGATCGGTGAATAAAATAAAGCATCAGCTGAAGATCAGTGTCCAGGAAAGAATGTAAAGCAAGGGTGTCTGTCAATGAGAAAACAAACCACTCACAAACTCTGTAGGACAGTGGTTCTCAACCTTTTTAATGCCGCGACCCCAACCAGTTGTAAGTCGAGGACTAAACCGGTCGTAAGTCGAGGACTAAACCACTCGTAAGTCGAGGACTAAACCAGTCATAAGTTGAGGACTACCCAACCAGTCATAAGTCGAGGACTTTCCCTGCCCGGGAGCACCGCGCATGCGTGGTTCCGCCCCCTGCGCCGGCCGAGGCATAGCTGGCAAGCGGCAGAGACAGAGCAGGCCGACCACCAGCTGGCCCAGCCCAAGGGAGGTAAGGCACCCACCGGAAAAGGGGGAAAAAATGGCGGACAAAAAAATGGACAAAAAAAATGGCGGACAGCCTTGCTTGGCGACCCCCGTGAAATGGTCGATCGACCCCAAATGGGGTCCCAACCCACAGGTTGAGAACCACTGCTGTAGGACTTCAGCACAACCACAGAAAAGTTAACTTTCTCTATAATTAAAAATATGCTGGAACTAAGCTAGAAATGAATCAGCTCAGCTGCCAAACATGATAAAAGCATGGAAACACATAGCTTCAAACTGATACCGGAAGGATGCAAAGACCTTTACAGAAATGCCATAAACAATGTCAGGCCCACCATCTTTTAGCTTCCAAAGTGGAACTACTGCCAATCATCCCCAGCCCATATGATAAGATTGTTGCAGGACTTGTTTATGGTTAAAGGGAATGCTGAGACCATCATCCTTTCCAATGCATAACAAAGTTGGGTACTGCAACTCACAGTACAGAAGTTGCAATTTCTGACTAAATGAAAAGAGGAGGAAAATGGCATTGCTGTCTTTCTCCAGGCTGCTCAATGTAATTCAAATTGGAAGCAATTTCCAAAAGGCAATTTCTGAGTTGAATGAAGACAGCAACTTTAGGAAAACGCAGTGCTTTACTAAGTTAGTCTAGTCTAGTTCTTTATCTGCTCTCTTTCCCTATCAGTTTCTACATACAGAAACAAAATATGGCTAAGAAAGGATGGGTGAATAGATAGATAAGGAACTGAGGCTGATATATTGTAATATATTCTTCATTACTTATAGGTAATTTAGATTTGAAGGATCTGATTTTTGTTTGTTTTTTAATATTTAAACTGAACTCTACTCACCAGAAGCAAATAAAATTAGCTCTAAGGTACAAGATGCTAATTCAGACAGAAAACTTTATTCCATATTGGTCTTCATAAACTGTTTTCAATACACTGAGAACTCTGTCCAAGCCACTATTCTAACAATCTATTTTGGAAAAACATAAACACAGACGTAGATTTATTATTATTATTATTATTTAAAAAAGAAGGCCACATATTATTCTGGTAAAGGAATAGACTTGTGTGCTACCTATGCATTTGATGTACCTGGTCATTAATTCATTTCTGATAGAGAGAAGCTGGACTCCAGGAAAGTTGCTAAGAAGTTCCTTCTACTCTGGGTATGCTCCAAGCAATGACTCTTCTACAGAAACATGGAAGATGCTGCTCTTTTAAAATCTGACCATTTCAATTCTCTTTCTCCTTAAAGATAGATTCCTAGGGGTAAGAGTGAAACATATTTTCTTCAGCTTATGTTTAGAAGACAATGATTAAATATATATATATATATATATAAATTCTGTTAGATACATAACTGGAATTTTTCAGAGGCAAAAAGAGTAGGAAAAAGGAAAGGGATGTGCAAATAGTCCTCAACATACAGCCACAATTGGGACCAGCACTTTGGGCACTAAGTGAATCACATCTGATTTTACAACCTTTTTTTTTTACCACAGTCGTTAAACAAATCACACAAGTCATTATATAAATCTGGCTTCCCCCATTTGCTTTACTTTCCAGAAACCCCTGGGAAGGCCTCAAACGGTGATCATGTGAAACTACAACTGTCATAAACACACGCTACCAGGACTACCAGTAGTTGAAGTAGCCAATGGAGTAATTACTCCACACCTACTTTTTATATCAGTTTCCCTCAAATCCTTTCAATCTTATCCAATATGTTTAATTGCAATAAAATATAAAACCATATCCACAGAAGAGACCGGGATCTACAAAAAGTCTTGGGGAGCATCATTTCATTTCTGATGTAAAAGAGACAAAATTGGATGTTGCCTTTCAGGAAGGGGAGGGGTCTGAAGGGGAGGGGTCTAAAGTCATGTTCAACTCTAGGGGATGGGTGTTCATCTCCGTTGGCATGAAGGAGCCAGCATTGTCCAAAGACATTTTCTGTGGTCATATGGTCAGCATGGCTACATGCCAAAGGTACACGGAACATTGTTATCTTCCCACTGAAGTGGTACTACTCGCATTTGCATGATTTCAAACTGGGTGGTGGTGATGATGGCTACTGTTGGATTAATTCTGATACGATAGTACTCTGCCAATACTGTCAGTTCCTTCTGATAAATATGTACTGTGGCTTTAATAATAGATTTACTGCAGTATTAAATATGCAAAGACAGAGAGTAAAAAATGGGGAGCTACTGTTCACCAATCTTTCCTCCAGCGTCTCCAACCTTTCTGTGCTTGGGTTTTCCAAATTGAATTGGAAATCCTGGAAGAGGTAGGATCATTTGAAAGTATAATATAAAGAAAGAATGGAAGATCCACAGGAATGGGTGGGGTCGTTAACAAAGCAAAATTCTACTTTTACAGTTCTTACATTCAAATGAACATTTGTGGAATACCTCTTCATTTGTCCCTATCCTACACAGGCCAGGCAGGAATTGTGCAAGCCCTTGTTCTCTCCTCATTGCTACTACTGATATAAGTAGGTTGAATGCATGCATAGAGCTGCTGTTTACTCACATTGTGACACTGTACAACAGGGGTGTCAAACTGCCATCCCGCAGGCTGGATGCATCATAACGAAAGCGCGCCCACCCTATTGCCAGCAATGGCAAAAAAGTCGCAATATGCTGTAACACGTCATATGACATTGCATGTTTGACATCCCTGCTGTAGGAAATCACACTGATCCAGAAGGAAAAGTGACTTCCATTACCACTGATATTCAATGTTCAGTCCATGGTAATGATAAACATTTTTTTCCCTTTTAAA
>NW_015386736.1:999842-1011795 GCF_001527695.2 Protobothrops mucrosquamatus | reverse complement strand
AGGCAAGCCTTTGGCACCTGAAACTCAGTCACCTCTGAGATCTGTATTAGATAGTTTTATGATGTATTCAGCAAGCCATCTAACAATGCCACTGTTTACCTGCCCCTAAATGACTTTTCCCAAGCCTTGCTGCCATAATACCTGAGACACTTAAATTAATTTCTCAGCTAAAACTATGCAAAGCTGACAATGTCAATCTATTCCCAGCTGAACTATCCAAATCTAATGCAAAATGGTGGTCTCCTGTTTCAGCATGTTTATTTACTGGTGTGGGGCAATCTGTCCAGTTACCTGCTGTGTAGAATCACTCAATTACCATTCCAATATTTCAAAAGGGGGGCAGGTCTGATCAGGACAATTACCACTCAATTAGTCTCTTCAGCATAATAATCAAAATATATGCTAGGCATCTCTACACAAAACTGTAAAATGATTGAGTCAAGAAAAGATTTTATCTGTAGGACAAGCCAACTTTGAGCCAGGCTTCTCGATCTTTGATTAATGCATCACTTTGCAACATTTAGCCTAAAAAAAAAACACCTCTAGACTTCCCTTAGGGAATCTCTATACTGCCTTCATTGACTTGAAGGTGGCTTTGATTCGATCCTCTGGGAGTGGCTATGGCTGCCTCTTCTATTGATTGCCAGCTTCTGCAGCTAATTAAAATGCTACATGAAGACTCTACGATGCAAGTTAAATGCCTTGTCAATGGTACTGTTAAATCCCCATGTAAATGGGAGTCAGGAGAAGGTGCATTCTGAACCCTTCCCTCTTTTATTCAACTTTCAAGTTACTGGAATGTTCGGGTCCTCTGCAAATGTCAATTCCACTTTGGCTCCCACAACTAAATCAGAGACCAATTTTCACATTCCTGTACAGATGAGACAGTCATGCTTTCCCTCATCTGAGTTAGCACTGCATCACAGCCTTTCGGCACTGACTGGAAATAAATAATTCCAAAATGAAGGAACATTGCCAGCATATGTGGAAACCCAATGGCCATTCCACTAAACAAGTAACTTTTTCAAAAATATCTAACCACCTATTTCCAATCATGCTCTTGTGTCAAGCCTACCAAGCCAACATAAAGTTACCGATGTAGTCATACAGTATATATTATTATTAACATTTCCAATGCTAAGGTGTTGAACTGTTAAGTGCCCAGTTCTGTGCTTACTCTGATACCTCACATTTTGAAATCTTCCAATCCAAATTCATAAGATGCTTCTTATCAGTTGCTTGGTCCACTCCAAATCCACTTCTCTGGCTAGAATGTGGTTCCCTCCTCTACACCAGTTTAAATGAGAATCTATCACCTGAAATATTGCCTAACACACACTCTCTAGAGCAAATCACCCACCAACTTACTTTTACAGCTATGTTTACTCCCACTTAGAAGAAGACAACTGCCAATTTATCCTCCTATGGTTTTTCTGTCCCATCATCAATATCACTCAGAATAGACAAAGTTGTGCAAGTAGCTAGAAAGTCCTTGATCTGGATATAAAGGATGGCAGATCTAAAATTCCATCTTACTTGCTCAAGGACCTCTTTCATAATCTTTTCACTATCTCCAGTTATATTTATGGAATTACTTTTGTTACACAGAAAAGAGCACTCACATTAGCAAAACTCATTGCCTTAGCCTTGATGCTGGGGAGATATAATAACATCACTTATGCAGAACATTTATGCATCTTTTCGGACACAACAATCAAACAGGAGGCCATGTTTACCTTGCTGCCTCCTCTGTTGTGCTTGGTGTGCAGAACTCACAACCCCTCTTTTCACTCTTGTATAGGCTGATCTGAAATCAAACTTTTCACTTTTTATCTGTTCTTCTCCACTGAAATTTCTAGGAATATAAGTTTTGCTTGATTGCCATCGCTATTGGAAGGTCCTAGACTTTTATCTTTATACTGTATTCTATTTTATTCTAGTCATCCCATTCCATTTTTACACAGAACAGTAAATTATTATTGCTTCTTCTGCTTCTTCTTGTGCACTTTTGGCCCCTCCCCAAAAATCAGAATGGATATATCAACATAACCAGAGCAAGGATTTTGTAGGGAAGAAATGCTTTAGTGATAATAAAAATAGTCCATTAAGAATTGGCCAAATGTAGTATGTATAAATCTATAGCCTTGGAATTTTATTTTTATTTTTTATTTTTAAAAAAGGAAACAGAAGCATAAGAGGAAAATTATTTGGTTTGCTTGACTCCCTAGTTATTTATTGAAGCCAAAAGGTAAGGATGGCTTTTTAGAGATCTGAACATTGCATATCTGTTGCAGTGTATCTATCATTAAATACCAGTTGTGATTCTGGGACAACTAACACAGATAAATGGCTGCTGCTGCCTTCATGCTATGTTTATAGATTTCTCAAAAGCACCTGGTTGATAGTGTTAAAACAGCATGTTGAATTAGATGGAGTTTTGGTATGTCAGATTGTATCTTCATATGCTGTATAATTTAATTTAAGAGCCAGGTAATTAAATCCATTGAGATTTCTTGATTATTTTAACAAACATCAAATACGAGCTCTTATGTGCTATACCTAGGCTAAAGTTAGCAAATTTGGATGCAGAAATCTGTTTGGAATTTTCTGTATATCTTTTCTAATGGTCATCCAGATTTTTGCAATTTTTTTTCCAGATTTAGATCTATTAGATCTAAATTAAGATTACATTAAAATTATAAAATATAATATCAGAATTTCTGACATTGAAGCACTGGCACTGAAGAAATTACATACCCTGGTAACAAAATCTCTGCAAGCAAGCTCAGAAAACACCAAAGATTTCACATATCAGAATTTAATCAGCTATATTATTTATTTATTTATTTATTTATTTATTTATTTATTTATTTATTTACTGCCTTTATTGTTTTTACATTTCTGGCAACTCCCTCAAGTTGATTTGACCCATAGTTACTTAATGCTTATATCAATGTTCTTTTCTTGGAAATAATATTTGAGAGTTTGTTTCCTAATCTCCTGGACATATTATGTACTTAATTATTCTTGCATCAGAAATTTAGTTGCCTTGGATTTATCTGTAAATCTAAGCAAGACTAATACAGTCTAGTTGTATATAAGAATGCAATTCTTCAAAACATTAGCAATTCTGTTCACAGAAAAATTATATGGTACAAGGACTTCTAGCATACATAAGATTCTTTTCCAAGTTATGAAGTTTCAGGAACATTGTAAGACATCCTATTCAGTGCTGAGAAAGGCCTTGATTGTAGACTATAATGACATTACTTGATCAAATACACTCAACATGTATGCATACATCTACTATCATATAAGGGGTACAGGAAGCTAGTGTGTAAGATTTGTCATTATTTAAAAACATTTCTAGAATTTTAAAAAATATAATACCATTTGTTTTGAGATAGTATATAAGATCTAGAGTTGCTCTGAAGTAGTTTCAAGTTTGCAACCTGTCTGTCTTCAGAACAGATATTTATAAATGTCATATTATGGAAGACATAATCTCTACCATTAACTGTGCAATACTATCACCCTTTTGGAGCACAGATGTTGAAAGGCAGACCTCTTTGCTACAAGACTCCAATTCCTAGTGCTAGGATATTCCCTGTGGAGAACAAGAGTTGATAAAACTGGAAAGTGGGACTTTTTGCCTTAAAGAGAGAGATTCATCGATTTGTACTTAAATAAGGCAGACACATGGTATTTTAGTTGGGCCTTGAAAGCAACTGACTTCACAGCTGATAAAAAATTATATCCAGATATCTTTTGTCCAAGACTTTATCAACTATCAGAAATGTATGTAGACTTTTCAATAATTCCTACTGTATTTTGGGAGGTTTATTGTTTGGCAAGGATAAACAGGATTGCATCTTTCAAGTAATGCATTTCAACAAAAGCTTGTAGGAATACTGTGGAGTTCAGGGCTGACTTCAAGAGAAATCAGTGATCATTTGACCACTGAATAAAAGATAATACACATTTCATCTATTGTTTTCAAAATGCTATTCAAGCTTTATCCTCCAGGCTTGAGAGATCAGTTTCAAAGATCAAGCTTTAATCTCCAGTATGATACTGCATTACTTTGCCTGATTACACCAAGGAATCACTCTTCTACTTAACTTATCTCAGCTTTGGTAAGCTCCATTGTTTTGGAAATCCAGTACTTTTGAAGCTTGTTTTCAGATGACTCTGAGCCTCGACTTAGGTGGCAAGCAGTCAGCCAATAATTGTTGCTGTTTGGAAAGCAAAGGGATACAGCTCAGTGGAGAACCAGTATCATATCATTAGCATATTGATTAACAAGGCTAAAAAATGGAAAAAACATGAAAAGAATGCAAAGGAAACCAATTGGGTAGGTGAGAACAAGTAAGGAAAGCTGCTGGGAATGGAGAAATAAGTGCTGCATAAACATTTATCTTTCAGATTGTTGGGGAAAAAAATACTTCATTGTCATATGTCTCCATTCAGAATCAAACCATTTAACAATATTAGTAAGCATGTCTAACCTCAAACTTTAGGCTGAAAACAAGTAGTCCCGTGGCTATTTACATTGTCTATGTTTTTCAGGTAATGAGTTCTCATTATGCCCACTTATCTTTTGTGACTAGTTTGCTAATTACATCAAACTATGAAAACAAATTCATCAAGAGGAGAGTAGTGAGGGACATCCTACATGGAGAGCAAAGCAGGGGACTCTCCTCCTTCTCTTAACACAATGTTTTAGTTAGGCCAAGTGTGAAAAGCCTTCAGAATTGCAAAGAAGCATTTGCTCATTCATCTCATTATTATTTACTGTTCTGATTAGCAGTGGCTCTCTGAGGACTTAGAGAAGATTCTTTTCCAGAGATAAGAGAAGCAAATCCCTGAATCTGCAGTTTTCTATATGAAAAGCATTTATTTTATCTTGAGAGATCTTTCCTAGTCCTCTTCCCTCAGCTGCGATTGGAGACGGAGAAATTGAATCTGCTGTACAAAAATCCTGAGTTGTGCCAGGCAGTATTATGTTTCCTCACCTCTATCATTATATGTTTCTTTGGGATGCATGAAGGTTTTGTACCAGTTAAGTGACAACTTTGAATTGCTGAGTTATTGCAGGCATTTAAAAATGCTTACCTCTTTCCTGTATTTGTTTAATCCTATGCAAGCCTTGGGTAACATGAAGGGTGGTTGACAACTAAACACAGACTTTCAGTAACAAGCAAGGAAGAACAAGGAAAGATATCTCAATCTAGAATGTCAATAAACAGAATATAGAAGGAGGAAATTAGAGACATCACAAGAAAACTTAAGAGATAAATGAAATCACAGAATAGGTTTGATACAAGCAAAAGAAATTAAAGGAAAATGGAAAGATTACACTGAAACTCTCTACAAACAGGATTATAGGATAATGTATGGAAAAATATATTCAGGGACCAGCTCCATGGGAATATCAAATACCAGCAAAAATAGATCATCTGTTAAATAGGAAAGCACCAGATGAATGAATGATTGTCTGACTGATTATGTGCTATCAAGCTGGTGCTGACTCTTACTGCCAACATAGGTAAACTTTCTCCAAAATTATCTGTCCCTGACCTTTTGAGTCTCCTCGTGTACCCATCACCAATATAACTAAGTCTACCCTATCTTGCCAGTAATCATTAACTCCTTTCCTTTCCTTCCACCTTTCACAGCATTATAGGCTTCTGAGAAAAGCTAGGACATTGCATGACTTGTCCATAATATGAAAATTTTGATCCTGGTCATTTGTATCTTAGTGAAAACTCTGGGCTGAAGATTGATACACTGTTTAAAAACTATAGAAGCTGCAGCTAAATTGCTAGCAGTACCATGTTTGTACATGAAGCATGATCGTGAAACTTGGATAGGTGCATATACCTATACTGAAAAAGAACACACAAATTGCCAAATCACTGTATTCATTTTTTATATATCAAAGTTTTGTTTAATATCTTATATAGCAGTGGCCCCCAACCTTTTTTGTATCAATTTTGGCGAAAACAATTTTTCCACAGATTGGAAATGACAGCAGTGGTAGGAGGTGGAATGGTTTTACATGCTACCTAGATCCCGTGCATGCGCAGATGAAGCTTCGCTCACTTGTGCAGCCTAGTTCCTAACAGGCTGCTGACCAGAACCAATCTATGGCCTGGGTGTTGGGGACCCCTGTTATATAGAATGAAGCATAGAAATGAACAGTCAGATTTCACAAATGGTAGAGGATATGATATCCAACATATCATGGATAATGATGAAAACAACAAAATACAAGGAGCTCTTTCTTACAGCAAAGCCTCATGTCAGAATATGAAATATTGAAACTAATGAATGTGCCAAATTACTTGATTATTCTTCTGAGGAATCTTTAGATGAAATAGGAAGCCACTGTAAAAACTGGAGGGTGACATACAAACTATCTGTAAAATACAGAAAACAGCATCTTGTTGGCTGAAGGTAAAGAAGTTTTGGAAGGAAAGTGAAAAATGAAAAATGAAAAAAAAAAGCCTGACTGATCAATATTAAAATGGTAATGTCAACCAGCATGTTTAATGAACTTATGGTTAACATCTGATAATTGATAAATATAGATAAAGATGGACAGTGTGTTAGAAAAGTAAAAAAGAGATTATTCCTCAGAAGGAAGATTTGTCATTGCCTTCTACCCTACAATAAATTGCTTTTTTTACTTCTCTAGGACAGACAAGATCATAAAGGATAAGAACATTTCAGTTACAATAAGGATTAGAACAGTGAAACCAAGGTTTGTTTGTTTTTAGTGGTAATTCACAACTAAATATTAATTTTAAAAAACTGAAAGAAAATAAAGATTTCTTCAGACAATAAATTTAGAGATGGTTCTTAAGAGTGCAGTGGAAGGCAGAAGAAACAATCTATCTTGGACCAAATGAAATTTGACTTTCAGCAATGATGAGCTAGCAGAAACTCACACATATGGGCACGTACTTTGGGAATAGAAAAAATATTATACTTGGCAAGATTGAGGGAAATAGAAGAAAGAGAAGACAATGGATAATGAGGATGGAGAAGATCAAAGGGATGACTGGAGTATTGGAGTGTACTTGGAAAAGCCAGACTTTGTTATGCAGTGACAAGGAGGCAAATTTGACTCAGTTGGCACTAAACAAATTAATGTAGGCAACAAAAAAGAAAGTTTCCTGAGCCTTACTGTGATTTTCATGCAGGATTTCTGAGTTGTGTCTGGCATGGTTGATTCTAAGTAGTCTAAGTTTGTAATTTCATCTTGTTCATAGCATTTACTGAAGAGTAGGAGTGGAGAGAGCATAAGGCACTAATACTAAATATATCTTTCTGGAAGAAACATCTTACTGCTGAAGATTGTGCATAGGCATGACTGTAGGGGCATGAAGTATGGAAAAGTATTATAAATACTGATAATAATGAAGAAAGAAAGAAAATCTCTTCCACTATAATGATCTGTCATTACTATCCTAATAGAAACTCATCACAAAAGAAAGGGGAAACAGACATAGCTGCTCTATAAATCCAGGTGAGCCCTTCAGGGCAGAACTAAAAAATGATAGCAAAGTGGAGGCTGGGAAAAAGTTTTCCTGAAGTTTGCTTTGACTCAACTTTCAAATGTCATTTTAGTTAAAAGCATGTTAGAGAAATTTAAACATCAATAGTGGGGGAGGATAAGACTAGTAAGTCATTATCACACTTACTCAACATTCTTTTAAGTACCTCAGAGAAAGTAATAGCTCCTATAGCAGCGGTTCTCAACCTATGGGTGCGCTGGGGTAAACCCCAGCTAGCTGGTAAAGTGCCCCCAGCGGTTCGTTCCGACAGGCGGTAAAAAAAGGGGAAAAGGCCGCCCACGGAATGGAGGGAACCCGACCCGGTCGACCACCAGCCGGACGAGGCAGAGACGGCGAACGGTCGATGCGGAGCCGGCCGCGTCCCCCGCGAACCACGCATGCGTGGCGCTCCCAGGCAGGGAAAGTCCTCGACTTACGACCGGTTGGGTAGTCCTCGATTTACGACCGGTTTAGTCCTCGACTTATGACCAGTTTAGTCCTCGACTTACGACCAGTTTAGTCCTCGACTTACGACCGGTTGGGGGTTGCGGCATTAAAAAGGTTGAGAACCACTGTCCTATAGGATCTGAAATTTGCTCAAGGTATGGCTGATTGAATGCCTAAAATATTTTATGCACTGTTAATTTTTGGCTTATGTTATTTTACTGTATGCTTTAATTAATTTAGGTATTTAAATTGTGTTTTAACAAAGAGGTGATCTGTATAGGGGAAAGTAAATAATAGGACTATGGGTGCATGTGGTATCCTGATTATCTTCTCTTTAGATTTATCTGATTGTGGGAAATCAGAGGAAAGTCAGAAATCCTGTACAATTTCATAATAAAAAATCCACACAGCCACATAAGAATTTCACCTAGTTTTTCCATTCATTGTGGGGAAGCATCAAAAGCAGTGGGGTTTTGCTTTTCCATCACTGAAGAGAATGGTTGAAAAAAAATAACATTGTTTTAAAGGTGCATTATTATTTTACTGCTTGATTCAGATGAATTTTCAAAAGGCTTCTGACAAAACCCTTCACAATGAGTCTTGGATAGACCTAGCAATAATGAGATAAGAGGAGAGGCCCTCTGATAAATCATAAACTATTCAAAGATAGGAACCAGAATATAGGGATAAAATGAACAGTTCTCTCAAGGAGAAAAGGTGGGCCTTCCAAAGAATAACTACTGAACCTTGTGCTTTTTAATTTGTTCATAAATGATCTGAAATATGCTCTGAAATTAAAAGTGAGCACTGAGGTACTGAAGACATCAAATTAACTTGAGTGGTTATGACAAAGAGGGCCAGTTAAGAATTCCAGGAAGACCTCTTCAGCCTGGAGAAATGATTTTTAAAATGGCAAATATAATTTAGAGTAAGGAAGTGTAAAGTGGTGCACAATGGGGCCAAGTGGGGGCAGGGGGGGGAAAGAGACTGGACAATCACCTGTCTGAGATCATATAGGTCCTCCTGCTTGAGCAGGGGGCTAGACTAGAAGACCTCCAAGGTCCCTTCCAAATCTATTCTATTCTAAATTCTAAATCAATTGGCAAACAAAGCTTTCTTCTTCTTTTTCTTTTCCTGCTAGTTATCATGCAATTTGATGGAAGAGAATTTCCTTCAGCAATTTTTCCAAAGGAGAAGTGAATTTTGGAGAAGTTCCCATGAACAGAGTCTAGATTTTCGTGCATTTAGTAATGAGTTGAATAAACATTTATATGCAAATGTCCTATCCCTCATTGTACAATAATCCCTGCTGTGGTCTGCAACCTCCCTAGCTCCCAGTGCTTCCACTAAACCCAAAGGAAAAATATCAGAAGGGATTGAATTGCTAATTGAATAAGATTACAGCTAAGAGGGAGTCCTGCAAGTAACTAGTGGAGCAAACATCCCACCCACTTCCTCTAACCACAGATTTAGCATGAAATGTCAAGACTGAAATATTGAAGGCATATTATTTAGATATTCCTATAGTAAATAGGAAAAGAGAGTTTGGGGAGGTGGCTAGAGAGATGAAAATACTCACCAAATGAGCACATTCATATAGAGAATCATTACAATAAGCACTGAAAATAAAGATAAATATATCTAATCACTACTGTTCAAAAGGATAGAGGTGAAAAAACACACTTAGAGGTTTCACATTCTCCTGTGAAAAAACAATTACCATGTACAGAGTTTAGCTTAGGAAATAGACAAATATGGGAGAATGTTATCAGAGCAGTGCATAATATTATGTCCAATGTAAAGAAAAAAATTCCTTGTTAATATTAGACCTTGGGACATCAAATTATGATAAAAGGTGTGTGTGTGAGAGAGAGTGTGTGTGTCGTGGAACAGATTAAAGGAAGAACTTATTTATATAAAACTCTGCTATTAAACCATTAGATGCAGTGTTGCTTACTAATTTTGATGACTTTAAAGATGACTAGACACATCCTTAGCAGTACACACATCATGACTATTTGCAGGACCAGAGCAAATAAGCTTCACATTCCTTACTCCAGGGTACATAAGCTGAAGGCCTTTCCAATCGCATGTGGTTGACCATTATGGGGCCATGATGGAGAAGTAGGCTTTAGGACTCGCCAATCAAAATTCTTATAATTATTGCTATATAATATGAAGTAAAAGAATCCTTGCCCATTTTACTCAAGTTAAGCACATGACTTTATTTAACAGCTCCCACCACAAACATATTGGCATTCTGTACTAATAGTTGAATATGAATTAGTAGTGAAAGCTATTAATAACACTGAATAAAATATAATTTGTGGAGTAAATGGAAATACCCCTGAATTATGGGATAAAGAAATAGCATTGCAAGTGTGACAGAACAGAGGCACCCCATAAATTACATCAACTGCATACAGTTGATGTAATTTCTGTGCTTGAACCAATCTTTGCATTCAGACCAAGCCAGAATACAGAATAATTCATACAGTATGAATCTACACAACCTATATCCTCACATCAACTACTTTTCAGTAAGGGGGTGGGAGAGGAGAAGAAACAACAAGAACAACATAAGAAATGATAATCTCAACATCTGAAGCAGGAGAGAATTGCTTCGGCTGTGATAACCTAGAAAAGTGGAGAAACTGAATCTCAAAGCAATGTACTATAGCCAGAGGTGTCAGCAGTAATCTCATTTGACTTAAGCTGGGCAATTTTAGTGAAGTGGCTAGTTTTCTCTTTAAACCTCACCCTTTCTGCATTTTTTCCAGCGCAATGCTTATTCTGCTTTATTATATTGACTGCTACTGCATCTGGATCTGTCTACTTCTCTTTAGTTACTTTTACGGTTATGATCAGAGTGTAATGCATTTTTTCCTCAATGTTCTCCACGTAATGATCCCTGTCTCCCATTGAGTCCCACAGTGTAAATGAGATGTGACAATGCTGCAGTGCAGTAATGTTTAAATTGAAATGTCGTAAGGAAAAGCTGCACGCTCCAGGCCATTGATGTTACAATACAGTGGCTCAGAGAGTTATAGGAACAACTTACATTGTTTGCTAGTCGGAAATGAAGATAATCTTCAAGTGAGGGGGAAAAACAGGAATGAATGAGTGGCTGAAAAAAAGGCAAGGAAACTTCAAATTTTAAAGTGTCCAGGTAATCAGTGTGTGTGATACACACACACACATACACAAACAAGCACACACACACAAGCATGGTTTATTTAGAAGACAATGTATCTATGTAATAGTTTGGAAAAGCAAAAGATTATGTACAGAGTTGGTTATGCTTGAAGGAAAAAAGAGATTCTATTCCTTTTCCCTTATTTTTAATAGCAAACTCAGAGAGTGAGAGTCACACAGGATTGTATTCAAAACCACCGAGAGAAACAAAAGGAAAAGATAAGTATATTCGGAGAAAAACATAGGCTTGCAATACTTTGTTACCTGAGAGAAGCACCTTATCCAAAACCACCCACTGAGAAAAAGAAAAAAAGCCTTGTGTGAGAAGATGGGGTAGATGAGAGAAGAACGAAGTGACATTTTTTAGGGGGAAAAAATGCCTAGCTTTTTAGAAAGAGTATACACTGGGCATTTCATGCAACAAATCATTAGGAGATCTTATGCCAAGAGAGCAAACAAAGCCTACAAATGGGATGGCTGAGAAATGAGTGATTTGCATCGTCTTGTTTCTTAATGTGAACTTCCAATCTATGCTTACTTTATTTATTTATTTTTTATTTTTTTATTTTTTGGATTTATATCCCGCCCTTCTCCCGTAGGACTCAGGGCGGCTGACAATCTATTTAAAATACATACAAAACAATACAAATTTAAAATTAATTAAAAGGAATATTTAAATATTTGTCGAATTTTAAAATATAATTAAAACCCCCCTAAAAATTACCCTAGGCCAGTCCTGCAAGCTGGAA
>NW_015386736.1:984603-996765 GCF_001527695.2 Protobothrops mucrosquamatus | reverse complement strand
ACACACACAACTATGTAATAAGTTACATAATAAATGTAATAAACTTGTATTTCCATTAAAAGTAAATAAGCTTAAAAATATTGAACTTCTGTAGCTCTGGGCCATCAGTCATTTTGCTCCTTTTAACTTGCAAACCTTGTGGGATTGACTCTGGTGTAATTCATAATGATGCCCTTCATAGAAAAACAGCTGCCGGTGCTCACCTGTGTTCTTGCCCAGAAATTCCTCAATTTAGCAAACAAACTTAAGCCATTATTAGAAATGACAGGGGAACCTGATGAAATTGTACTTTCAATTGGAAAACAAAATTGCAATCAGGCCAACATGATTTCCTCGTGGTCAGACCACGCTAATGCCGAGTGGCGAAACACGGGCAAATGTATTTAAAAGTCATAATGGAGCATTACCCATGCAGTCTTCTCCTTTTATTGGCCCTTATTAATATAAAAACTTCAATTTG
This sequence comes from Protobothrops mucrosquamatus, assembly GCF_001527695.2. Lineage (NCBI taxonomy): Eukaryota > Metazoa > Chordata > Lepidosauria > Squamata > Viperidae > Protobothrops > Protobothrops mucrosquamatus. The sequence continues at coordinate 996,305 of NW_015386736.1, read as the reverse complement.
CATGTAAATGTGGTCAACTTTCATATCATCAAAATACATGAGGCCCAGGAAAGTAATGAATTGAAGTTTGATGCAGCAATTATGGACGTTTATAAAGAATTTTAAAGAGGTCATTCTAGCCCCGGCTGAGAAAATGAGGAAATCAACAGGGAATATTGTCAATATAGCAACAGTGGGGGTGGAAGCCAGTCCCAGGTGCTGGAAGGCCAGATGATGATTAATAGAGAGGGAGTATGAAGGCACTCACTCAGAAGGACTGGGCTGGACCCAGGCTCTGTAACAGCTTTCATGAAAAGGTTCTTGATGGGTTCCCTCTCAGCCTGGCTCAGAGATATGATCCAGCGGGAATAAAAGTAGCATGCATTTATGAGCCAGAGCTGCATGGAAGGCTTAATTGGGCTCCACATCCTTTCACCTCCCTTCAATAATTGTTAGGCAGTTTAACCTTTTTTGTCCCTTCCCCATCCTCCCTCTCCACTGCCGTTCCCCCCCCCATTGCCCCACCTTGGAAAGTCAGTACCCAAAAGCAGCTGGGATTTAAATAAGGCAAACTGACTGGAGGGGGCTCGGCAAAACATCAGGTTAGTTGCAGAGCTGAGTTAAGCTGCTGCTGCTGTGCAGCAGTGTGGTAACCATCATGTACACATTCACTGGCCCTTTTTTACCCTTCCCACCCCAGGCGTGGGACTATCGTGCTTGGACGCTGCACCCAGTTGAACTTGCAAAGAGGCTTCCTGTCCTTGTACCCTTCCCTCCATACTGTAAACTATACACAAACATAGCCCATGATATAAATATTTACATTGTAAATTTTTCAAAACACTTAGGATGTTTCCTTAGAAATTCATAAAACGTTTCTTTAAATTTAATCTCAGTTATTGAAGGTTTGAGAGCCATTAGCTTGCATCTAACATTGAGTTCATTGAGTTTAAATTAGAATTTAAAGCAGAGATGTTCGGTAGCCCAGTCTGGTCACTACAAACCACATTTAAGTATATTTAAGTGTGTTCACTGTGTCTTCACTAGGTAATCTAGTCAGGACCCATAGTAGAAGAGATGCTCCCTAGAAGCACTTTGAACTCCAGAGAGGACTTATTAGATGTCAATCTAATTTTCACTGACAAACCCTACATAATAAGGGCTTCAGGCTGTAGCACTGACTGCATATTATTACATTAAGAGATGTCAGAAAGAAACCTTCAAGGCTGTTACTCTCCACCATATAGTGGACATTTCTTTTTGTCTCTGCTGATGAATGAATGAATGAATATAACCAGTTGTAGGCTGAATATTTCACTGAATGTTAGGCTTTAGCCTTTATTTTATGTAGTTTCCGCACATTGAAAAGAAATGACATAATTGAGTTGTTTTACTCTCTTTACTCTTCACATGAGTCTGACAATTTGGCCCTAAAAATTGTCTTATGTAAAAGCACTAAAGATTTCTCAGCTTCATCTATAAAACAGCATCTGTCACTGAATGACCACATTAGGTCAAATTAGACCACCATCTAGTGCAGTGGTTCTCAACCTTTTTAATGCCGCGACCCCCAACCGGTCATAAGTCGAGGACTAAACCGGTCGTAAGTCGAGGACTAAACCGGTCGTAAGTCGAGGACTAAACCGGTCGTAAGTCGAGGACTTTCCCTGCCCGGGAGCGCCACGCATGCGTGGTTCCGCCCCCTGCACCGGCCGAGGTGTAGCTGGCAAGCGGCAGAGGAGGAGCAGGCCGACCACCAGCTGGCCCAGCCCAAGGGAGGTAAGGCACCCGCCGGAAAAGGGGAAAAAAATGGCGGACAGCCTTGCTTGGCGACCCCCGTGAAATGGTCGATCGACCCCAATGGGGTCACGACCCATAGGTTGAGAACCACTGATCTAGTGAGAGCATAAGACTAGTGAAGGCAGCTAAATGAAATAAAGGATAATTTTGAAACCATTTTAATAGGAAGCAAGGGGCATAAATAGTATTTCCCTTGCAGATCAACTGGGCGCTTTGGTCATGACTGGTAAAAATTGGAAATGCTGAAAAAAAACCCAACCCAAATAATTAAAAATGCCCCCCCCCCCAAAAAAGTACCAGTTCTTTTGGAGACGGAACTAGATATCAAAGAATATAAGGTTCTGATAAAAATCAGGAAAGCTCAGTAGGAAATGACATTTCTGGTGACTTTTCCTGAAGGGAACATGGGTTCTGGTTGTAAATCCTTTGAGTTTCAACATTTTCAATCAGCAGGAAGGGGGGGAAATGAAGATAAAGCAAACTGTACATGTGTGTTTATAGTGCGGATTTCATTTTAATTATAAATGGATGAGCAAACAGAAGAAAACAAAACAAGGAGAGATCCACAGGCGCTTAAGGTGCCATTATTGACTTTTGAAATAATGTTGAATAAAAAAAATATTCCTTTCTTATGAAGACCGTACTTATAGACCTAAATTCTTAAACTCTTTATTCTGCTTGATTATCACTCAGGTCAATCACTATAAAAAATCAAAACTGGAATAAATAATGTAACAAAAATCAATTCATCTGGAAAGCCAGATTAATTTGAAAGACTATTGTGTTTCCACAATAATTCTTTCTGCTTCTGTTTCTTGCTTTGTTGGTGGTGGTATTGCTAGTTTTCCAAGCTAATTTTCTATTATACCATTTCAAATAATTCTGAGATTACTTAAATATTTTCAGTTACATTAATTAAACCAAACAGATAAGCAATTGCACTCAAGATTCAGTAAATTAAGTCAGAAACTCCTCTTGCTGTTAATTTGATTTGATGATAACAAGCTAGCAACTAACTAACATTTTATAGGAAAAATGATAATATTTCTTTGGTCACGGATGCATATTTTAAATTCAGAAGGTGGTATCCTTTCTGAACAAGAGCACTGAAATGCTGGAAACTCAACATTTCTTCATGCTTTATTTCTTTGCTATGCCTACAGACAATTTTCCTCCTCAAGGGATAGCAAACTAAATCAATGCATATATTTCTCAGACCTCTGAGACTCAGCCTAAACATTTGCAACTTTTGCTAATCGAAGTGGTAAGTGATAAAAGGGCAGCTGTTCTTTTGAGAAAAAAAATGCCCGAGTACAGCGAGTTAAAGGTTTTTTTTTTTTAAAAAAAGTTATTTTAGCCTTCTGCTGCAGAAGTGATTTTTCACATGCTCAAAGAACAAATAATACATTTCACAAATCCATTAAAAACTCACCACAAAAGAGGCAAAAATAGGGCAGACTCTGCATCTGTCTTTCTAATATGATTTTGGAAACTATCAAGAACTGAGTTTATGTCAATAAGGGAGAAAGAATTCTCCACAGGATGCCACATTATGCTGTTCTGGAACAAACTGTGGTACATTATAGGGTACCTAGTCATACATTTTGCATAGAATATTGCACTTGTTGGTGTCCACAGATGAGGTGAGAGACAAATGACAATAGATATACTATGATTTCATCATGCAAATGACACAGTTGATATACTTAAGCTAGATATCATGACAAGATTACATATCATTTGCATGATGACATCCTAGCTCACAGATCATTATTTTCCTGGCATAACTTTTTAAGGATACTATTATTTGCAAGATATTACTAGCGCAAGGTTACATAGTGCACCAACTAATTTCTTGCCAGGATAAAGGATGGGAAATGTGGTCAGGACCAGGTGGAAGAGGTCCCTTACCAGGACAAAGTCTTGTACTGGGGTGTGCCTACATGTGGAAGATCTAGAGGCTCTCTAGATCTCTGCCAGGTCTTTAGCAATTCAATGAAACTGAATCCAACGAAGACAAAACTGGGAAAAGTAAAAGTAGGACATCATGGTTTTGGGAAATAGTGGGTGGTCTGCTCTATTATTCATTCTCTGTCCAAGCAATACAATAAAAGCAGAGAGAAATAATTATCTTTGCTAATTGGAACTTAATAAACATAGGTGTCTGCTGAATTGATAGGGCCGTGGAAAATAAGTATCACTACATCACACCAAAGTCTTAATTCAGTTCAAAATCTAACTTGGTGGCTGGCTGTACGCAAAGGGACATGCTTACAAAGCAATCATAGGAACAATAATTCATTTAGAATCAACATTAAAAAAAATGTCCCAGGAAACAGAGAACCTTGAAACATATGCAGCTACCCAATAGCCTATAGTGAATGAGACAAAATTCTCAAGGAAAAGGAAATGCATGTCCTGGACAAATAGCTCCTCATACATTCAATAACAGAGACACTTCTGACTGCTTCCCATTTAGAATGCCCAGCCTCTGACTTTCTGATTTCTCAGCCAGATATTTTATATAGTATTTAATCTCCGTCAAGTCTTGGTGACTAGATGGAGAAATCCACAAAATTATTTTGGCATTAATACAGATATTGGTGGTCATTGCCTTTTCCTTAGAGTTCTCTGAGATTTCATAGCTTAGTTCACAAGCCTGAGATTTCCCAATATTATTCCATCTACATATCAACCAAGTCTGACCCTACTTAGCTTTTATGAGCTTTGCCAAGTTTCAGGTTGGGCTGCCAGTTGTTGTGTGCATGTTGTTGCTGTATAGTGATCCATTTTTCTGGACACTTTCAAACTGACCAAGCTGGGTGCTTATGATATGCAGGAAGACCCAGGTCACTTCCGCACCACCATTTTCACTTCCCAAATGCTCCATGCAGCCATTAGCGTACCTTCCACCTGGCCAGCAGAAGGGTCCAGCAATGGACCCTTGTGTCATCACATCTATATAGCCCATTTTGTTTGGCATGTGAAATAGTTGAATGTTTGCAATTGGGAATTCTGAAAAGCCTCCACAATGACACACCACCAAGTTGTTATTCCCCTGCTTAGTTTACTAAGCTACATCAGCTTATAGGGAAGAACCAGGAGCCATGCGATGGGGGAGGCAAGTGTTCCTCTAATATTGGAAAATGGCCTGTTGCCAGACCCTGAAGAATTCCAGTGCTTCTAATAGAAAGTCTGATTCAGTGCACTGCCTGTAGTCCCCCACCTGAGGTGGGAATAAATTGGCTCAGCTGCCAAACAATGACAATATTTTGAGATCATGCCTTTAATAACTCATGCTAGATTTAGTTTAAACAGTTTGATAAGCTCCAGGTAATCTCCAGAGGAATGTCTGGGGCTAAAAATGGCTTGCAAGCCAGGGATTTCCTATTAGTTGCAACCAAAATATATTTTGGGTTGACCCTGCCCTTCGATATACAGGATTCAATTTGTTTACATTTATGCAGCAAAAAGGTGCACCTCAATTTTTGCTAAGAAAATTACAGCAAGCTGAATGAGAAAGATGAAAAGGCAATTGGTTTGAGGATGCAGGCCTAAATAAAGTGCAGTTTAAACAGGTAGAATAAAAGAAATGGGTGCCTCGCGCCTAATCTGCCATTTTTCTCTTTTTAGGATTAAATGTATGCCTTTTTGTATTGAAGTGAAGAACTGTGGATGAACTATAATTATGAAAAATATGCATTCTTGGGGGAATTAAAAATAACTGAACACAAACCACACAAAAAATAGATTATCTGATCTCTTAAAAATATGATTGTGGCATGTTTTAACATATCTGTTCTCAGTCATCAAAGGTACAGTACACCAAAAGCTTGTGTATACCAAATTTTTGGTTCCTCAACATATAATTAAGGGGCTTTTCCCATTAATTATTTGCTTTGTGTTTCAAAAGAGACTTATGCATCCAATTATGCTCCAAAGCTAGTGAAACAAATATTTAGGGCCACACTTCAAGGAATATTTTTTTCATGTTTGGACTATACTTTTCTATAAAATGTTTAGTTGTATGGCTTCAAACCATTTCAGGTAATGTGTGTAAAATATCCTAGCAGCTGTGTACATATAGCTTATCTAAAGCATATTTTTAAATGCCACACTCAATATGGTTTGCTGTTAAATTAACAGCATTGCAGCCTTGAAAAGGAATTGTACATACATATCCATCGAGAAATAAATGCTACACTAGTCATTTCAATAGGATGTTTTCTTTCCATTTTAGGAAGAATAGAATAGAGCTGGAAGGGATCTTGGAGGTCTTCTAGTCCAGCTCCCTGCTCAAGCAGGGGAATCTATACAATTTCAGATAAGTGACTGTCTAGTCCAGTAGTGGCAAACCTATGGCACATGTGCCACAGGCAGCACTCAGAGTGCTCTTTGTGGGCATGTGTGCTGTTGCCCCAGGTCTGCCTCCCCCTGTGGCCCCTCCTCACCAGCAGCCTCCCCGGAGAGTCACCCCCGGGCGCAGCCCATGTGGAGTAGTGCAGCCAAGAACATGGCAGCCAGGCATCAGGGACAAGACTCCGCTTTCACACCCCAATGCGCACAGATGCTGCTGCTGGGTGTGGGTGGAGGGCGTGGCTGCCATGGCGCTACAGGGCCACCTGGCTGATCTGCAGCTGGCCGTGGAGGCGGTGGGTGGCCCTGCGAGTGGGCAGGGGTGGAGCAGGGTGTGGAGTGGGGTTAGAGCAGGGGCAGGCGGTGGAGCAGGCAGGCGGGCCGGAGGGCGAGGCGATTTTTGGGCACTCGGTCTCTAAAAGGTTTGCCATCACTGGTCTAGTCTCTTCTTAAAAACCTCTAGTGATGGAGTGCCCATGGTTTCTGAAGCCAAGCTGTTCTACTGGTTAATTGTTCTCACTGTTAGGAAGTTTCTCCTTAATTCCATGTTGCTTCTCTCTTTGATCAGTTTCAAACCATTGTTTCTTGTCCTGCCCTCTGGTGCTTTGGAGAATAATTTGACCCCCTCTTCTTTGTAGCAGCCCCTCAAATACTGGACAACTGCTATCATGTCTCCCCTATTTGTTCTTTTCTTTAGACTAGCACTAGCCAAACCCATGTCCTGCAGCCATTCTTCACATGTTTTAGTCTCCAGGCCTTTGATCATCTTAGTTGTTCTTCTCTGAAGTTTTTCCAAAGTCTCAACATATTTTTTGTAGTATGGTGACCAAAACTGGCTGCAGTATTCCAGGTGTAGTCTTAGTAGGGTGTTATAAAGCAGTACTAATACTTCGTGTGATCTTGATCACAATTTGACCACAACTTGACCACAACAAACTCAATTGGTCTATGGTTCTGTTTATGATGATAACAAGGTATGTTTTCAACAATTTATGATAGACAAAAAATAAAAGTGGAACTATTATAATGGTCCAAACCCATGGGTCTCTGTACAAATTGCTTAACTCCAGTTGCCTATACAGGCATAGGACTTACATTTTTTTTCTCTTGATAGTAGTACCCAAGATCAATTAAAACTGATTAACAGAAGCCAGAAAAGAGAAAAGAAAATACTTCATCATAAGATGAACTGTTATAGAATTCAAGATGTGATGACCTGTTCTTGGAAATGAAATCTCTTTGTTGCTATTAGGCAGCTTCTCTCAAATGACCAATTGCCAGGATGACATTTATACCAATAGGAAACACCTACTGTCTTCATGTTCTCTTTGTGGTTACCTGGAACCATTTTCTTGGCTACTGCTGATGCTACAATTGGAAATAGGTGCTAGAACAACACAGTATATTAGCAATGGAAAAACAAAGGTGCCTATTTTGAACAGTATCCTTTTACAGTTTCAGGGGGAACATAAATTGTTGTTTAAGCTGATCCATAGAATCAGGTGTACAGTCCTATGTTTGACATGGCTAATTTAAGAGATGGGAGTCTTCTTTTAGGCTTTAACCTTAACCAGTTCTTAAGTAAAGATTTTTTGACCTTGCAGACCTATATTAGTTCATAGTTTTTGGCACCTGCATTGTACAGCTTTTGATAACTGACAGGTCTCTCAAGGCCAGTTTTAACATGTCAGCCATTTTCTAGGATTTTGCTGCCCACTTGCCCTTGTATTAAAATATATTGGGAGAAATATATTATTTCAGTTCTGTGTGTAGCATTGTTACACATACCTTTCAGTTTGTATTCAAATATAAATGTCCTTCATTGTGCAGGCAATCTGGTGTCTCACAGAATATTTCACAAGTGATAAAAGACAGTCAAGAAATTTGATATTTTCATGAGAATTTTATTCCCTATTGTGTACCTATTCCACATTCACATAGTTCATGTATAACATGAAAAGCCATGGTTTAGTATTATGAGGAAAACCCTGTATAATTACTTCATCTAGTTTCTTCTTTTGGCAAAGTTGGAAGAAACAACTTTAGTTTAGGAATACAGCTGAAGTGGACTTTGGTTATTTTTAACTATGGTTAATGACAATAAATTAGCTTCAAAGCAACCGGATTATAATTTCTTTAGCTGGAGAGAGTAATAATGCAAGAAAAGAAAGATCTGTCCCATTCTCCAAAATAGCTTTCCTATTCCTTAGCAGTTCTTAAAGATAGCTTCAATACGCATCAACAAATTTTTTCAAGAAAAGGAAGACACTCAGAAGCTCTGCCAGAAGTATTAAGAAGCTCAGTTTCAGATCAGGTATGCCACGGACAACTTACAAGCACATTACATTCTCTGAGAGACAAATTTGAAGTAAAAAATCTGGCAGCTGCTAAGGATCCTGAGAGTACAATAAAAGCAATACATGTCTTGTGGATGGAAGAAGTACACATCTAAATTAAAGAGAATGGCCTGGTCTTTAAAAGGGCAGGTATGAAAGAGTGGCTGAATGTTATGAACAATTTCCAAGAGTTTCTAAAGTTCTAGGATTCAATGGCAAATGTACCCATTATTATAGGTCTGTTTAGATGGATGATTACAATTTAATTTGGTTTATACTCAGTTGTACAAGAAAAAGATAATGCAGGCTTTTTTTATACAGTTTTGCTACCATCAGTATGAGTTTATTTTTACCTTATTCCTTTGTAGTGTTTTTTTTTCTTTTACTATCATACCCAGAGCCTAACTGTTTTCTGTATATTGAAGAATTTTTCACAAGGTGATTATGGCTTTTGTTTACTTTCTGTTTCTTGCATGTCTCTTTTCTTTTAATAGGGTTAAGGCAACGCTGAAGGGTTTTACAGTATGCATTATAGAGAGTCAAGCTTAAACGTATGCTGCCATTTCTACAAAGCCGATAAGACTCAACCAGGCCATGTTGCTATTTGAAACAGGCAAAGGGCAAGGGCAAGTTATCCATCTGTGGTTGCTTCTGTTGCTGTTCCTTGTCGTTTCTTCCTGTACCCTGTTCTTTTAAACTGCCTCCCACCAATTTCTTTGTTACGGATCAGAATCTCTAACTCATCTTTTGTAGGCAAGGTAACCACTAACCAATTCTGAGATATCTAACTTATCACAAACAGCACAAAAAGATCACTTTCCAATACACATCAGTTTTCTGAGATAAGAAAACTACGGGAAGGATAGTTATAAAGCCTAGCTACATGCTGTACAATAAAACCGTATTTATTCCTGGCTTCCATACAACCTATTTTAGACTTGATATAAAAGTAAATATTTATATATAGATAAGCTAAGAATCAACTGCATCTTGCCATTAGTTGAGGAGCTGTGATGTCGTGGAATTATAACATGAATAAACTTGCTAAATTCTGAGAAAAGGGATAGATGGGAAGCTATTGTTTGGTTTAAAAGGAGAAGAACTATATGTAGGAGGCCCAGATCATATCATATCAAATACAACTGCTGGGAGTCTTAAAATAGTCTTAACATAGTTAAAAACAAAAATCCTTCCTACCCATTATCAGGATATTTTTATTCTGCATGCATATTGTGAGATTCTACCTGTTCCCATTACTTCACTCACTGGGGTCTTTATCCTCCACCAAATCATGTATTGTAATTCCTAGCTATAAAAATGTGTCCCCACTGTGTTAAATGAATGTAGGCAAAGCATTATTTCCAATAAGGTGAGGACAATACAATCCTCTAGTAAGCTTAGATAATATATTCCATCTTTGCAGAGAGCCTTACTTTACATTTATTCTAAACCCTTAGGATGGCACGTCTAACAAAGTGGTTGTTGAAATCAACATTTATTTTAATCTTATCATACCATAGGTAGGCATGCCATCCAAATTTTAATTCATTGGAGAGCCACTGACTCTATGAGCCAGACCAAACAACAAGCATCGAAGTACAATTTCAAATCTGATAAACCCAACCTCCGATTTCTTTAGCATCTTGCAGTAATTTATATCTAATTCTTGTTTTTTTCTCTCCTCGCTATATGAACTTAGAATTGCCCATTTGCCATTGTTTAAAGGGAGTATCAGTTATAAGTATTGGAAAAGTCTGAAATAGAAATAATATCTTTGGTAAAACATTCATCTTAATTATAGATATTTTACCTTGAATTCATATGGGTCAATATAAAAGGGGGGAAACGACATTTCCATAGGTGTATACTATAGGCCACCCAACCAAACACAGGAAATAGATGAACTTTTTGCTAGTCAGCTAACTAAGGTATGTAGGAAGCACATCACAATAGTAATGGGGGACTTTAACTACCCTGACATCAACTGGGAGACAAACTCTGCACCAAGTGGAAGATCAAACAGATTCCTGACAAACCTAGCAGACAATTTTGTCTCCCAAAAAGTAGAGAAGGGAACTAGGGAATTAGCCATTTTGGATCTAATTCTCACTAACAGAGATGAAATGATAGAAGGTGTTGAAGCCATAGGAATCTTGGGAGGAAGAGATCATGCAATATTGGAATTCAACATTATGGAAGCACAAGCAATAGAACACAGTCAAACTAGAGTCTTGGACTTCAAGAGAGCTAATTTCAATACACTTAGAGAGGGAAGGATTCCATGGATGAGACTCCTCCAGGGGAAAACAACTCAAGAGGCTTGGGAAATTTTGAAAAGTGAGATAATAAAAGCCCAGTCTAGCACAATACCAACAAAGAGGAAAAATAACAGCTCTCAAAAGAAACCAGCATGTCTGCATAAAGAACTCTCTGATCAATTGAAAGATAAAAAGGACAAGTATAGAAAGTGGAAAGAGGGACACATAACTAAGTCAGAATATCAGCAAATAGCCCAAGCCTGCAAAGATGAAGTGAGGAAAGCTAAGGCTCAAAATGAACTAAGGCTTGCAACCAAAGTCAAAAATAACAAAAAAAGCTTCTTTCAACATGTAAAAAACAAGAAAAAAGTGAAGGAAACAATTGATTTATTAGTGGGAGAAAGTGGCAAGAAGGTGACAAGCAACAAGGAGAAAGCAGAACTATTTAACTCATTTTTCGCATCAGGGAAAAACAGACCAACCTATCAAAAATAGTGCCGTAAAAAACAAAATAGAAATACAAGTTAAGATAGACAAGAAAATGATAAGCGAGCACCTGTCCAGCCTAGACAAGTTCAAATCACCAGGACCAGATGGATTACACCCCAAGGTTCTCAAGGAACTGGCAGATGTGATCTCAGAACCACTGAACTATATTTTTCAAAGATCCTGGAGCACTGGGGAACTACCAGAGGACTGGAAAAGAGCTGATGTAGTTCCCATCTTCAAAAAAGGGGAAAAAAGGACCCAGGAAATTACAGACCTGTCAGCCTGACCTCAATACCTGGGAAGATTCTGGAAAAGATAATCAAATAACGAATCAGCGAACACCTACAGGCAAACAAAGTCATTACTAAAAGCCAACACGGGTTTGTCAAAAACAGATCATGCCAGACAAATCTTATTGCATTATTTTTTTTTTTTTTTTTTCAACAAAATTTTTATTGGTTTTATTTTACATGGTGGCAAGGCC
>NW_015386736.1:980431-984475 GCF_001527695.2 Protobothrops mucrosquamatus | reverse complement strand
TTCGCTCTCCCGAGAAAAAGGGAGAGCTTTTGGGACTCTACTCCTATCCAGGAGTACTCACCTCGACCCCTTCTCCCGGGGCACAAGGTTCCAAGCCGCTGAACAGCTGCTGACCGCTGTTCATGCTGGCTCTGACGCCTTCCCAAGCGGACGGCTCCGAAAAGAGCCGCCATCGGCGCGCCGTCCCACCGGAAGCCCCAAATCTTATTGCATTATTTGATCAAGTGACAAAATTAGTGGACCAGAGGAATGCTGTGGATAAAATTTACTTGGACTTCAGTAAGGCATTTGACAAAGTAGATCACAACCTACTACTTGATAAGATAGAAAAATGCGGGTTAGACAGCATCACCACCAGATGGATCCGTAGCTGGCTGACCGGCCATACTCAGCGTGTGGTCCTCAATGGAACCACATACATGGAGGGAAGTGTGTAGTGGGGTGCCCCAGGGCTCTATTCTGGGCCCAGTGCTCTTCAACATCTTCATCAACGATCTGGACGAGGGGGTAGATGGGGAACTCATCAAATTTGCAGATGACACCAAGTTGGCAGGAATAGCCAACACTCCAGAAGACAGGCTTAGGATACATGAGGATCTGGACAGACTTGAACACTGGGCGTTATCTAACAAAATGAAATTCAATGGTGGAAAAAGTAAGGTTCTACATTTAGGCAAGAAAAACCAAATGTACAGGTATAGTATAGGGAGTACCTTGCTCAATAGTAGTAACTGTGAGAGGGATCTCGGAGTCCTAGTGGACAATCATTTAAATATGAGCCAGCAGTGTGCTGCAGCTGCCAAAAAAGCCAACACAGTGCTAGGCTGCATTAACAGACGGATAGAATCAAGATCACGTGAAGTATGAATACTACTTTACAATGCCTTGGTAAGGCCACACTTGGAATACTGCATCCAGTTTTGGTCACCACGATGTAAAAAAGATGTTGAGACTCTAGAAAGAGTACAGAGAAGAGCAACAAAGATGATTAGGGGACTGGAGGCTAAAACATATAAGGAACAGTTGCTGGAATTGGGTATGTCTAGTTTAACGAAGAGAAGGACGAGGGGGGACATGATAGCAGTGTTCCAATATCTCAGGGGCTGCCACAAAGAAGAGGGAGTCAAGCTATTCTCCAAGGCGCCTGAAGGCAGGACAAGAAGCAACGGATGGAAACTGATCAAGGAGAGAAGAAACCTAGAACTAAGGAGAAACTTCCTGACAGTTAGAATAATTAACCAGTGGAACAACCTGCCTCCAGAAGCAGTGAATGCTCCAACACTGGAAGTTTTTAAGAAGAAACTGGACAGTCATTTGTCCAAAACGGTATAGGGTTACCTGCCTGAGCAGGGGGTTGGACTTGATGACCAATAAGGTCTCTTCCAACTTTATTATTATTATTATTATTATTATTATTATTATTATTATTATTATTATTATTATTATTATTATTATTATTATTATTATTATTATTATTATTATTATTATTATTATTATTATTACCCAATGAAGATAGTTGCAATCTAGCCCACCTTGATAGGTCTTTTCTGATATCACTCCACAGAGGCGGCATGTACTTCTCTTCTATGGTGAAGTTACTCTGTTCAGATTAGAGTAACACTCCAGATTCGTGAGTTAGAATTCCAACACAATTATTGTATTTAGCTTTTAATTCCAGCATGTACATGCCTTTTCACATTCACCTAGGATTATTAGCATTGCAATTTACTTTCCATTTTTACAAGAGATTATCATTTTGATTACTTTTTGGCTTGATTCCAAATGGTCAAATTAAATTATGGTTGCCAAAGCACAACTATGTTTCTTAAAAACTTCCCAGGTAACAATGTATTCATTACAATTTGGGGTACTTGTTTTCCTTTTTTCTTGAATCTTATCAACAAGGTATCGCAGAATTTATTTATTTATTTAGATGGCTGTCCACTCACTCTCAGTGACTCTGGGCGGCTTACAAAAAATAAATTGTTTTTGAAATAATATTCATTCACCTGAAGACTTACTAACAGAATGCATTAGTAATACACAGCCCATCAAATTAAAATTAACCACCAGTATTGTTGTGAGAGAATATAGATTTGTTTTAATTCAGCATAATTCCACAACAAAATAAGTATCCATATATGAGATAATATCAAAATTAGTTTAGCCCTTAGGAATACACACACACATACACACACACACACACACACACACACAGAAAGAGAGAGAGAGAGAGAGAGAGAGAGAGAGAGAGAGAGAGAGAGAGAGAAAAGAAAGAAAGAAAGAAAGAAAGAAAGAAAGAAAGAAAGAAAGAAAGAAAGAAAGAAAGAAAGAAAGAAAGAAAGAAAGAAATGAATTTTAATTTTACTATAGGTAAAATGACAGTGTGGGCACTCCTTACCTTTGCACGCTGCATCTCTACTCTCTGCTTGAAGTTTGGCTCACTCTCATATTGGGGGGCTGGCTGAAAGATCTACTTACTGAAGAAGTTCAGCTCTCCTCGGTGCATGGGAGAGAACTCCTTTGGGAGGATACAAGAGTCAAAATGTTCAGAATTTTAGCACTATTTCTTTACCTGCTGAAGGTTTTCAGCTCCCCTTGGGAGGCAACTCTTTCATCCAGCCCTCAGAGATGAAAGGAAGTGCTTTTTTGTCAAGTGGACTGCAGCTTGCAACCTTCCCTGCCAGCTTCCCCATTGACTTTCTGTGGAAGCCGATAGAGAAGATTGTCAAATGGTGATCACATGATCAAGGGATGCTTGGCAATTGGTTGTAAATGTGGACAGATTGCCACACACCCAGATTGCAATCATCTGACCATGGAGTGGTAATATAATATTTTGCAATGAGCAGAAGTGCTTTATGGGACATAAAGCACCATTTCCAAGACAATTGCAATTGCAGGCTAAATGAATAGTTATAAATTGAGGCCTACAGCCACTGGTGCTGTAGATTCAAGAATGTACCTTCTGGGATAGCACAGCTGGGTTTAGCTTTTATTCTATAATTCAAATAAAAATGAGGCAAGGACAAAATTATTAATTAAAAAAAATGAAAAATACAGCCTATCTAACATATGAAACTTCATTTGAATTGCAATGTCCAGTTTAATACAAAACAGGTTGTATTTTCAGAAACGGATATGGGAAAAGTCATTGGTGTTATCATTTCTTCGTTTTTATAGAATCATATGATTCCCACAAAGGTTCTTGGGGAACAGGAGTAAATTGCTTTTTGAACATTTAATCGTTTCTTCATTATCAGCAAAAAATAATAAATAATTATAATGCCTGTTACTGCTGGTAAATTTCCTTTACTATATCAGCATTACCACCTGTTAGTACTAACAGTCACTGTCATAATCTCTGTGCCTGCAGTTGTTTGCCAGGTTTTACTTGTTTTAGGCTTATGACATGGAGTTTCAATACCAAATGCAGCCAACGGGGACTTTATAAAAATCTAAGGGACATTTCACAATATACTTTGGGATATCTCATATGTTTGAGTGGGTCTTGCACTCAAAGCAGATTTCTTTGCTTTGGATGCAATTCGATGCCATTAGAAAAAGAAGTGTTTCCTTGGGAAAATGAGTTTATGACTCGATAACTTAAAGTTAATTGCATGGAGCTCAAGCTCCATTTATTACTCAATTCAATATACTTTGATTTATGCTAGGTAGAGCTTTGTGTGCTCCATAGACTTCTTTCTGGAATTTGGAAGTGACCATGGATATGGTTGGCAGTTGTCAAGTAGACTGGGAAGATCCTGGTTCAAGTCCACCATGAAAACTTACTGGGTGACTTTGAGCCAGTTACTCAGTCTCAGATCAGAGATAATAATAATAATCATAATAATCATAATAATCATAATAATCATAATAATCATAATAATCATAATAGTAAAGTTGGAAGGGACCTTGGAGGTCATCTAGTCCAACCCCCCGCTCAGGCAGGAAACCCTATACCATTTCGGACAAATGGCTGTCCAGTCTCTTCTTAAAAACTTCCAGTGTTGGAGCATTCACTGCTTCTGGAGGCAGGTTGTT